>NC_088235.1:1036800-1064300 GCF_036934945.1 Oncorhynchus masou masou
CTCCACCTACACCTAAATGCTTGTGCTTCTAGTTCCGACAATGCAGTAATATCCAACCCAGTAATCTAACCTAACAATATCACAACAAGTGTAAAGAGATAAAGAATATGTATATAAAGAAATATGAATGAGTGATGGTACAGACATAGGCATAACAAAGATGCAGTAGATAATTGGCACAGTATATACATATGAGATGAGTAATGTAGGGTATGTAAACATTATATTAGGTGTTACTGTTTAAAGTATGTGATACATGTATTACATAAAGATGCAGTAGATGATATAGGAGTACAGTATATACGTATACCTAAGGAGATGAATAATGTAGGGTATGTAAACATTATAATAGGTAGCATTGTTTAAAGTGGCTAGTGATATATTTACATCCTTTCCCATCAATTCCCATTATTAAAGTGGCTGGAGTTGAGTCAGTGTCAGTGTGTTGGCAGCAGCCACTCAATGTTAGTGGTGGCTGTTTAACAGTCTGATGGTCATACGTATTGGTGTGTTTCCGACCTGTCTGTCTCTGTCTGTGACCTCTACTAGGTTTTAGAGCCCCAGAACGTTGACCCCTGTCTGTCTCTGTCTGTGACCTCTACTAGGTTCTAGAGCCCCAGAACGTTGACACCTGTCTGTCTCTGTCTGTGACCTCTACTAGGTTCTAGAGCCCCAGAACGTTGACCCCTGTCTGTCTCTGTCTGTGACCTCTACTAGGTTCTAGAGCCCCAGAACGTTGACACCTGTCTGTCTCTGTCTGTGACCTCTACTAGGTTCTAGAGCCCCAGAACGTTGACACCTGTCTGTCTCTGTCTGTGACCTCTACTAGGTTCTAGAGCCCCAGAACGTTGACCTTTGTCTGTCTCTGTCTGTGACCTCTACTAGGTTCTAGAGCCCCAGAACGTTGACACCTGTCTGTCTCTGTCTGTGACCTCTACTAGGTTCTAGAGCCCCAGAACGTTGACCCTGTCTGTTTCTGTCTGTGACCTCTACTAGGTTCTAGAGCCCCAGAACGTTGACCCCTCTATGATCCAGATGACCTTTCTGGACGATGTGGTCCACTCTCTGCTGAAAGGAGAGAACATCGGTATCCAGTCCCGACGCAGGTCCCGTTCCAACCAGAACAACTCTGCCCACGTGAGTACACACACACACACACACACACACACACACACACACACACACACACACACACACACACACACACACACACACACACACACACACACACACACAGACACACACACACACACACACACAGAGACACACACAGAGACACACACACAGAGACACACACACACACACAGAGACACAGACACACACACACAGACATAAACCCACACACACACACATAAACCCACGCCCCGACACATAAACCCACGCCCGCACACACACACACACAAACCCGCGCCCGCACACACACACACACAAACCCGGACACACACAGACATAAACCCACACACACACACATAAACCCACGCCCGCACACACACACACACACACACAAACCCGCGCACACACAAACCCGCGCACACACAAGCCCGCGCACACACACACACACACATAAACCCACGTCCGCGCACACACACACATAAGCCCGCGCGCACACACAAATAAACCCACGCCTGCGCGCGCACACACACACACACACAGACACAGACACACACACACAGACACACACATACACATAAAACCACACACACACACACACACACATAAACCCACTCCCGCACACATACACACACACACACATAAACCCATGCCCGCACACACACACACACACATGTTAACACACAGCAGGGTAATAGTACCGTAGCACTAAGTCAGACAGCAGGGTAATAGTACCGTAGCACTAAGTCAGACAGCAGGGTAATAGTACCGTAGCACTAAGTCAGACAGCAGGGTAATAGTACCGTAGCACTAAGTCAGACAGCAGGGTAATAGTACCGTAGCACTAAGTCAGACAGCAGGGTAATAGTACCGTAGCACTAAGTCAGACAGCAGGGTAATAGTACCGTAGCACTAAGTCAGACAGCAGGGTAATAGTACCGTAGCACTAAGTCAGACAGCAGGGTAATAGTACCGTAGCACTAAGTCAGACAGCAGGGTAATAGTACCGTAGCACTAAGTCAGACAGCAGGGTAATAGTACCGTAGCACTAAGTCAGACAGCAGGGTAATAGTACCGTAGCACTAAGTCAGACAGCAGGGTAATAGTACCGTAGCACTAAGTCAGACAGCAGGGTAATAGTACCGTAGCACTAAGTCAGACAGCAGGGTAATAGTACCGTAGCACTAAGTCAGCACTAAGTCAGACAGCAGGGTAATAGTACCGTAGCACTAAGTCAGACAGCAGGGTAATAGTACCGTACCGTAGCACTAAGTCAGACAGCAGGGTAATAGTACCGTAGCACTAAGTCAGACAGCAGGGTAATAGTACCGTAGCACTAAGTCAGACAGCAGGGTAATAGTACCGTAGCACTAAGTCAGACAGCAGGGTAATAGTACCGTAGCACTAAGTCAGACAGCAGGGTAATAGTACCGTAGCACTAAGTCAGACAGCAGGGTAATAGTACCGTAGCACTAAGTCAGACAGCAGGGTAATAGTACCGTACGGTAGCACTAAGTCAGACAGCAGGGTAATAGTACCGTAGCACTAAGTCAGACAGCAGGGTAATAGTACCGTAGCACTAAGTCAGACAGCAGGGTAATAGTACCGTACCGTAGCACTAAGTCAGACAGCAGGGTAATAGTACCGTAGCACTAAGTCAGACAGCAGGGTAATAGTACCGTAGCACTAAGTCAGACAGCAGGGTAATAGTACCGTAGCACTAAGTCAGACAGCAGGGTAATAGTACCGTAGCACTAAGTCAGACAGCAGGGTAATAGTACCGTAGCACTAAGTCAGACAGCAGGGTAATAGTACCGTAGCACTAAGTCAGACAGCAGGGTAATAGTACCGTAGCACTAAGTCAGACAGCAGGGTAATAGTACCGTATACCTTCTTTTCCATTGTTGGTCATTCTCGGTGGTGTTGAATTATCAACCATATTAAATGTGACATCCTGAAACACCTCTCTCTCTGTCCTCCTGTCTCTAGCCAACCCCATCCTTGGTGTCCCTCCTCTCTCTCTGTCCTCCTGTCTCTAACCAACTCCATCCTTGGTGTGTCTGTTCTCTCTCTGTCCTCCTGTCTCTAACCAACCCCATCCTTGGTGTAATCCTCTCTCTCTGTCCTCCTGTCACTAAGTCAACTCCATCCTTGGTGTGTCTGTTCTCTAAGTCTGTCCTCCTGTCTCTAACCAACTCCATCCTTGGTGTGTCTGTTCTCTCTCTGTCCTCCTGTCTCTAACCAACTCCATCATTGGTGTCCCTCCTCTCTCTCTGTCCTCCTGTCTCTAACTAACCGTAGCACAACTCCATCATTGGTGTGTCTGTTCTCTCTCTGTCCTCCTGTCTCTAACCAACTCCATCCTTGGTGTGTCTGTTCTCTCTCTGTCCTCCTGTCTCTAACCAACTCCATCATTGGTGTGTCTGTTCTCTCTCTGTCCTCCTGTCTCTAACCAACTCCATCCTTGGTGTGTCTGTTCTCTCTCTCCTCCTGTCTCTAACCAACTCCATCCTTGGTGTCCCACCTCTCTCTCTGTCCTCCTGTCTCTAACCAACTCCATCCTTGGTGTCCCACCTCTCTCTCTGTCCTCCTGTCTCTAACCAACTCTATCCTTGGTGTGTCTGTTCTCTCTCTGTCCTCCTGTCTCTATCCAACTCCATCATTGGTGGGTCTGTTCTCTCTCTGTCCTCCTGTCTCTAACCAACTCCATCATTGGTGTGTCTGTTCTCTCTGTCCTCCTGTCTCTAACCAACTCCATCCTTGGTGTCCCACCTCTCTCTCTGTCCTCCTGTCTCTAACCAACCCCATCCTTGGTGTCCCACCTCTCTCTCTGTCCTCCTGTCTCTAACCAACTCCATCCTTGGTGTCCTCTCTCTCTGTCCTCCTGTCTCTAACCAACTCCATCCTTGGTGTCCCACCTCTCTCTCTGTCCTCCTGTCTCTAACCAACTCCATCCTTGGTGTCCCACCTCTCTCTCTGTCCTCCTGTCTCTAACCAACTCCATCCTTGGTGTCCCACCTCTCTCTCTGTCCTCCTGTCTCTAACCAACTCCATCCTTGGTGTGTCTGTTCTCTCTCTGTCCTCCTGTCTCTAACCAACTCCATCATTGGTGGGTCTGTTCTCTCTCTGTCCTCCTGTCTCTAACCAACTCCATCATTGGTGTGTCTGTTCTCTCTGTCCTCCTGTCTCTAACCAACTCCATCCTTGGTGTCCCACCTCTCTCTCTGTCCTCCTGTCTCTAACCAACCCCATCCTTGGTGTCCCACCTCTCTCTCTGTCCTCCTGTCTCTAACCAACCCCATCCTTGGTGTCCCACCTCTCTCTCTGTCCTCCTGTCTCTAACCAACTCCATCCTTGGTGTGTCTGTTCTCTCTCTGTCCTCCTGTCTCTAACCAACTCCATCCTTGGTGTGTCTGTTCTCTCTCTGTCCTCCTGTCTCTAACCAACTCCATCCTTGGTGTGTCTGTTCTCTCTCTGTCCTCCTGTCTCTAACCAACTCCATCCTTGGTGTGTCTGTTCTCTCTCTGTCCTCCTGTCTCTAGCCAACTCCATCCTTGGTGTGTCTGTTCTCTCTCTGTCCTCCTGTCTCTAACCAACTCCATCCTTGGTGTCCCACCTCTCTCTCTGTCCTCCTGTCTCTAACCAACCCCATCCTTGGTGTCCCTCCTCTCTCTCTGTCCTCCTGTCTCTAACCAACTCCATCCTTGGTGTGTCTGTTCTCTCTCTGTCCTCCTGTCTCTAACCAACTCCATCCTTGGTGTGTCTGTTCTCTCTCTGTCCTCCTGTCTCTAACCAACCCCATCCTTGGTGTCCCTCCTCTCTCTCTGTCCTCCTGTCTCTAACCAACTCCATCCTTGGTGTGTCTGTTCTCTCTCTGTCCTCCTGTCTCTAACCAACTCCATCCTTGGTGTGTCTGTTCTCTCTCTGTCCTCCTGTCTCTAACCAACTCCATCCTTGGTGTTCCTCCTCTCTCTCTCTCCTCCTCTCTAACCAACTCCATCCTTGGTGTGTCTGTTCTCTCTCTGTCCTCCTGTCTCTAACCAACTCCATCCTTGGTGTGTCTGTTCTCTCATCATCCTCTACAGGGTCACTACACCCGCGCCCAAGCCAACAGCCCCAGACCAGTCATGAACTCCTCTGGCGGGGCGGTGAAGCAGGGGTCAGGGGTCACCACCCAGCAGGGTCAAGTTCAGGGCGGGTCCCAGAGCCAGCAGGCCCCAGCGCAGCACTCCCCTTGCCAGGAACAGATGCAGCACCGCGGACCTGGCTTCTCCAGGAGGAAGGGATCTGACAGCAGTGTCCCTGATGATGACTTCAAGGGAGACGACGTGGACTGTAACGAGAGAGCGGGGAGAGGAGGTGAGGATGATGAGGAGTATTATGATGGTGAAGATGGAACAAGAGGTGAGGAGATCGTGGACGTTGGAGGAATTTCACCTGTTTTACTTCATGTACTGTGTGGTCAAGCTGTTCCATTGACCTGAGATGAGTAGAGCTCTGAAAGCATTCAGCATGACACTGCCCTGGGAAAGCATTAGCAGGACACTGCCCAGGGAAAGGTTTAGCAGGACACTGCCCTGGGAAAGGTTTAGCAGGACACTGCCCTGGGAAAGCTTTAGCAGGACACTGCCCTGGGAAAGGTTTAGCAGGACACTGCCCTGGGAAAGGTTTAGCAGGACACTGCCTTGGGAAAGCTTTAGCAGGACACTGCCCTGGGAAAGGTTTAGCAGGACACTGCCCTGGGAAAGCTTTAGCAGGACACTGCCCTGGGAAAGCTTTAGCAGGACACTGCATTGGGAAAGGTTTAGCAGGACACTGCCTTGGGAAAGCTTTAGCAGGACACTGCCTTGGGAAAGGTTTAGCAGGACACTGCCTTGGGAAAGGTTTAGCAGGACACTGCCCTGGGAAAGGTTTAGCAGGACACTGCCCTGGGAAAGGTTTAGCAGGACACTGCCTTGGGAAAGCTTTAGCAGGACACTGCCCTGGGAAAGGTTTAGCAGGACACTGCCCTGGGAAAGGTTCAGCAGGACACTGCCCTGGGAAAGGTTTAGCAGGACACTGCCTTGGGAAAGCTTTAGCAGGACACTGCCCTGGGAAAGCTTTAGCAGGACACTGCCCTGGGAAAGCTTTAGCAGGACACTGCCCTGGGAAAGCTTTAGCAGGACACTGCCCTGGGAAAGCTTTAGCAGGACACTGCCCTGGGAAAGCTTTAGCAGGACACTGCCTTGGGAAAGCTTTAGCAGGACACTGCCTTGGGAAAGGTTCAGCAGGACACTGCCTTGGGAAAGCTTTAGCAGGACACTGCCCTGGGAAAGGTTTAGCAGGACACTGCCCTGGGAAAGCTTTAGCAGGACACTGCCTTGGGAAAGCTTTAGCAGGACACTGCCTTGGGAAAGCTTTAGCAGGACACTGCCTTGGGAAAGGTTTAGCAGGACACTGCCCTGGGAAAGCTTTAGCAGGACACTGCCTTGGGAAAGCTTTAGCAGGACACTGCCCTGGGAAAGGTTTAGCAGGACACTGCCCTGGGAAAGGTTTAGCAGGACACTGCCTTGGGAAAGCTTTAGCAGGACACTGCCTTGGGAAAGCTTTAGCAGGACACTGCATTGGGAAAGCTTTAGCAGGACACTGCCTTGGGAAAGCTTTAGCAGGACACTGCCTTGGGAAAGGTTTAGCAGGACACTGCCTTGGGAAAGCTTTAGCAGGACACTGCCCTGGGAAAGCTTTAGCAGGACACTGCCTTGGGAAAGGTTTAGCAGGACACTGCCTTGGGAAAGGTTTAGCAGGACACTGCCTTGGGAAAGCTTTAGCAGGACACTGCCTTGGGAAAGCTTTAGCAGGACACTGCCTTGGGAAAGGTTTAGCAGGACACTGCCCTGGGAAAGGTTTAGCAGGACACTGCCCTGGGAAAGGTTTAGCAGGACACTGCCTTGGGAAAGGTTTAGCAGGACACTGCCTTGGGAAAGCTTTAGCAGGACACTGCCCTGGGAAAGGTTTAGCAGGACACTGCCCTGGGAAAGGTTTAGCAGGACACTGCCTTGGGAAAGGTTTAGCAGGACACTGCCTTGGGAAAGCTTTAGCAGGACACTGCCTTGGGAAAGGTTTAGCAGGACACTGCCTTGGGAAAGGTTTAGCAGGACACTGCCTTGGGAAAGGTTTAGCAGGACACTGCCTTGGGAAAGCTTTAGCAGGACACTGCCTTGGGAAAGCTTTAGCAGGACACTGCCTTGGGAAAGCTTTAGCAGGACACTGCCTTGGGAAAGGTTTAGCAGGACACTGCCTTGGGAAAGGTTTAGCAGGACACTGCCTTGGGAAAGGTTTAGCAGGACACTGCCCTGGGAAAGGTTTAGCAGGACACTGCCCAGGGAAAGCTTCAGCAGGACACTGCCTTGGGAAAGGTTTAGCAGGACACTGCCCTGGGAAAGGTTTAGCAGGACACTGCCCTGGGAAAGCTTTAGCAGGACACTGCCTTGGGAAAGCTTTAGCAGGACACTGCCTTGGGAAAGGTTCAGCAGGACACTGCCTTGGGAAAGCTTTAGCAGGACACTGCCTTGGGAAAGCTTTAGCAGGACACTGCCCTGGGAAAGCATTCAGCAGGACACTGCCTTGGGAAAGCTTCAGCAGGACACTGCCTTGGGAAAGCTTCAGCAGGACACTGCCCTGGGAAAGCATTCAGCAGGACACTGCCCTGGGAAAGCTTCAGCAGGACACTGCCCTGGGAAAGCTTTAGCAGGACACTGCCCTGGGAAAGCATTCAGCAGGACACTGCCCTGGGAAAGCTTTAGCAGGACACTGCCCTGGGAAAGCATTCAGCAGGACACTGCCTTGGGAAAGCTTCAGCAGGACACTGCCTTGGGAAAGCTTCAGCAGGACACTGCCCCTTCAGCAGGACACTGCCCTGTACAAAGCAGCAGGACACTGCCCTGGGAAAGCTTCAGCAGGACACTGCCCTGGGAAAGCATTCAGCAGGACACTGCCCTGGGAAAGCTTCAGCAGGACACTGCCCTGGGAAAGCTTTAGCAGGACACTGCCCTGGGACCCTTTTTAGCAGGTTATTGACTTGGAATTGTTTACTCCTTGGGAAAGCTTTAGCAGGACACTGCCTTGCAAAAGCTTGTTCTAGCTAGGACACTGGTTAAATGGGAAAGCTTTAGCAGGACACTGCCCTAGAGCAGGGAATAAGGTTTAGAGCAGGGAATAACACTGCCCTGGGAAAGCTTTAGCAGGACACTGCCTTGGGAAAGGTTTAGCAGGACACTGCCTTGGGAATAAGCTAGAGCAGGAATACTGCCTTGGGAAAGCTTTAGCAGGACACTGCCTTGGGAAAAGGTTCTAGAGCAGGACACTGCTCCTGCACTGCAGGGAAAATGCTTAGAGCAGGGACACTGCCTTGGGAAAGCTTTAGCAGGAATGCCTAGAGCAGGGAAAGCTTTAGAGACACTGGGAATAAGCTTAGAGCAGGAATACTGCCCTAGGGAAATAATGCTTAGAGCAGGACACTGCCCTAGAGGGAAAGCTTTAGCAGGGAACACTGCATTAGAGGGAAAATGCTAGCAGGAGACTGCCCTGGGATAACTTAGAGCAGGACACTGCATTAGGGAAAGGGAATAACTGCCTTGGGAAAAGCAGGACACTGCCTAGAGCAGGGAATAATGCTCATAGAGCAGGGAATACTGCCTTGGGAAAGCCCTAGAGCAGGATAACTGCCTGGGAGCAGGGAATAACGCTCCTAGAGCAGGAACACTGCTCCTTGGGAAAGGGAATAAGGACACTAGCCAGGGAAAGCTTAGAGCAGGACACTGCCTTGGGAAAGGTAAGCAGGACACTCCTTGGGAGCAGGGAATAACTGCCTAGAGGGAGCAGGGAAAGCTTTAGCAGGACACTAGAGCAGGGAATAATGCTTTAGCAGCAGGGGATAATGCCGAGAGCAGGGAAAGATTTAGAGCAGGAACTGCCCCTTGGGAAACGCTCCTAGAGCAGGGAATAATGCTCCTTGGGAAAGAGCAGGACACTGCCCCTTGGGAAAGCTCCTAGAGCAGGACACGGGACCCCTGGAAAGCTTTAGCAGGACACTGCCTTGGGAAAGCTTTAGCAGGACACTGTACATTGGGAAAGGCATGAGGAGGGCAAACACTGCCTTGGGAAATTTTGCAGATTAACACTGGAGTGATAAATGATCAGATGGTCACTGCCAGGGAAAGATATTGATGTGCAAAAGAGCAGAACTGTAAATAAATAAAAACAGTATGGAGCAGGACATAATTGGGTGGGCTTTACCGACAAGACTATGCAGCTGCAGCGATCGGTTTGCTCAGGACAGATGTTTGAAGTTGGTGAGCAGGAGATAAAAGTCTCCAACTTCAGCGATTTCTGCAATTCGTTCCAGTCACAGGCAGCAGAAAACTGGAACGAAAGGCGGCCAAATGAGGTGTTGGCTTTAGGGATGATCAGTGAGATACACCTGCTGGAGCGCGTGCTACGTGTGGGTGTTGCCATCGTGACCAGGGAACTGAGATAAGGCGGAGCTTTACCTAGCATGGACTTGTAGATGACCTGGAACCAGTGGGTCTGGTGACGAATATGGAGCGAGGGCCAACCGACAAGAGCATACAAGTCGCAGTGGTGGGTGGTATAAGGTGCTTTAGTGACAAAACGGATGGTACTGTGATAAACTGCATCCAGTTTGCTGAGTAGAGTGTTGGAAGCTATTTTGTAGATGACGTCGCCGAAGTCGAGGATCGGTAGGATAGTCAGTTTTACTAGGGTAAGTTTGGCGGCATGAGTGAAGGAGGCTTTGTTGCGGAATAGAAAGACGATTCTGTATTTGATTTTCGATTGGAGATGTTTGATATGAGTCTGGAAGGAGAGTTTACAGTCAAGCCAGACACCTAGGTACTTATAGATGTCCACATATTCAAGGTCGGAACCATCCAGGGTGGTGATACTAGTCAGGCGTGCAGGTGCAGGCAGCGAACGGTTGAAAAGCATACATTTGGTTTTACTAGCGTTTAAGAGCAGTTGGAGGCCACAGAAGGAGTGTTGTATGGCATTGAAGCTTGTTTGGAGGTTAGATAGCACAGTGTCCAAGGACGGGCCGGAAGTATATAGAATGGTGTCTTCTGCGTAGAGGTGGATCAGGGAATCGCCTGCAGCAAGAGCAACATCATTGATATATACAGAGAAAAGAGTCGGCCCGAGAATTGAACCCTGTGGCACCCCCATAGAGACTGCCAGAGGACCAGACAGCATGCCCTCCGATTTGACACACTGCACTCTGTCTGCAAAGTAGTTGGTGAACCAGGCAAGGCAGTCATCAGAGAAACCGAGGCTACTGAGTCTGCCGATAAGAATATGGTGATTGACAGAGTCGAAAGCCTTGGCAAGGTCGATGAAGACGGCTGCACAGTACTGTCTTTTATCGATGGCCGTTATGATATCGTTTAGTACCTTGAGCGTGGCTGAGGTGCACCCGTGACCAGCTCGGAAACCCGATTGCACAGCGGAGAAGGTACGGTGTGATTCGAGATGGTCAGTGACCTGTTTGTTGACTTGGCTTTCGAAGACCTTAGATAGGCAGGGCAGGATGGATAAAGGTCTGTAACAGTTTGGGTCCAGGGTGTCTCCCCCTTTGAAGAGGGGGATGACTGTGGCAGCTTTCCAATCCTTGGGGATCTCAGATGATATGAAAGAGAGGTTGAACAGGCTGGTAATAGGGGTTGCGACAATGGCAGGGGATAGTTTCAGAAATAGAGGGTCCAGATTGTCAAGCCCAGCTGATTTGTACGGGTCCAGGTTTTGCAGCTCTTTCAGAACATCTGCTATCTGGATTTGGGTAAAGGAGAACCTGGAGAGGCTTGGAGGAGTAGCTGCGGGGGCGGATCTGTTGGCCGAGGTTGGAGTAGCCAGGCGGAAGGCATGGCCAGCCGTTGAGAAATGCTTGTTGAAGTTTTCGATAATCATGGATTTATCGGTGGTGACCGTGTTACCTAGCCTCAGTGCAGTGGACAGCTGGGAGGAGGTGCTCTTGTTCTCCATGGACTTCACAGTGTCCCAGAACTTTTTGGAGTTGGAGCTACAGGATGCAAATTTCTGCCTGAAGAAACTGGCCTTAGCTTTCCTGACTGACTGAGTGTATTGGTTCCTGACTTCCCTGAACAGTTGCATATCACGGGGACTATTCAATGCTATTGCAGTCCGCCACAGGATATTTTGTGCTAGTCGAGGGCAGTCAGGTCTGGAGTGAACCAAGGGCTATATCTGTTCTTAGTTCTGCATTTTTTGAACGGAGCATGCTTATCTAAAATGGTGAGGAAGTTACTTTTAAAGAATAACCAGGCATCCTCAACTGACGGGATGAGGTCAATGTCCTTCCAGGATACCCGGGCCAGGTCGATTAGAAAGGCCTGCTCACAGAAGTGTTTTAGGGAGCGTTTGACAGTGATGAGGGGTGGTCGTTTGACTGCGGCTCCGTAGCGGATACAGGCAATGAGGCAGTGATCGCTGAGATCCTGATTGAAGACAGCGGAGGTGTATTTGGAGGGCCAGTTGGTCAGGATGACGTCTATGAGGGTGCCCTTGTTTATAGATTTAGGGTTGTATCTGGTGGGTTCCTTGATGATTTGTGTGAGATTGATGGCATCTAGCTTAGATTGTAGGACTGCAGGGGGGTGTTAAGCATATCCCAGTTTAGGTCACCTAACAGAACAAACTCTGAAGCTAGATGGGGGGCGATCAGTTCACAAATGGTGTCCAGGGCACAGCTGGGAGCTGAGGGAGGTCGGTAGCAGGCGGCAACAGTGAGAGACTTATTTCTGGAGAGAGTAATTTTTAAGATTAGTAGTTCGAACTGTTTGGGTATAGACCTGGAAAGTATGACATTACTTTGCAGGCTCTCTCTGCAGTAGACTGCAACTCCTCCCCCTTTGGCAGTTCTATCTTGACGAAAAATGTTATAGTTGGGTATGGAAATCTCAGAATTTTTGGTGGCTTTCCTGAGCTAGGATTCAGACACGGCAAGGACATCAGGGTTAGCAGAGTGTGCTAAAGCAGTGAGTAAAACAAACTTAGGGAGGAGGCTTCTGATGTTGACATGCATGAAACCAAGGCTTTTTCGATCACAGAAGTCAACAAATGAGGGTGCCTGGGGACATGCAGGGCCTGGGTTTACCTCCACATCACCCGCGGAACAGAGTAGGAGTAGTATGAGGGTGCGGCTAAAGGCTATCAAAACTGGTCGCCTACAGCTCTACTTTGGGAACATAATTCCCTCCTCTGGGAGCATTATTCCCTACTCTAGTAGCATTACTCTCTGCTCTGGGACCATTATTCCCTACTCTGGGAGCATTACTCGCTGAAGTACAGATCAGGTTTGTTTTTTTTAAATATATGAAACTTTGAACATCCCACGGAGCACCATTAAATCCATTATTAAAAAATGGAAAGAATATGGCACCACAACAAACCTGCCAAGAGAGGGCAGCCCACCAAAACTCACGGACCAGGCAAGGATGTCATTAATCAGAGGCAACAAAGAGACCAAAGATAAACCTTAAGGAGCTGCAAAGCTCCACAGCGGAGATTGGAGTATCTGTCCATAGGACCACTTTAAGCCATACACTCCACAGAGCTGGGCTTTACGGAAGAATGGCCAGAAAAAAGCCATTGCTTAAAGTGTTCGCCAAAAGGCAGGTGGAAGACTCCCCAAACCTATGGTCAGATGAGACTAAAATGGAGCCTTTTGGCCATCAAAGAAAACGCTATTTCTGGCGCAAACCCAACACCTCTCATCATCCCGAGAATACCATCCCACAGTGAAGCATGATGGCGGCAGCATCATGCTGTGGGGATGTTTTTCCATCTGCAGGGTCTGGGAAACTGGTCAGAATTGAAGGAATGATGGATGGTGCTAAATACAGGGAAATTCTTGAGGGAAACCTGTTTCAGTCTTCCAGAGATTTGAGACTGGGACGGAGGTTCACCTTCCAGCAGGACAATGATCATAACATCACTGTTAAAGCAACACTCGAGTGGTTTATGGGGAAACATCTAAATGTCTTGGAATGGCCAAGTCAAAGTCCAGACCTCAATCCAATTGAGAATCTGTGGTATGACTTAAAGATTGCTGTACACCAGCGGAACCCATCCAACTTGAAGGAACTGGAACAGTTTTGCCTTGAAGACTGGGCAAAAATCACAGTGGCCAGATGTGCAAAGCTTATGGAGACATATCCCAAGAGACTTGCAGCTGTAATTGCTACAAAAGGTGGCTGTAATTGCTACAAAAGCGTGCATAACTAGTCATCCCCCCCAAAATCAATACTTTGACTTTGGGGGGGGGGGGTGAATAGTTATGCACGCTCAAGTTTTCTGTTTTTTGTCATATTTCTTGCTTGTTTCATAACAAAAAAATATTTGCCGTTTTCAAAGTTGTAGGTGTGTTGTGTAAATCAAATGACACAAACAAATCTATTTTAATTCCAGGTTGTAAGGCAACAAAATAGGAAAAATGCCAAGGGGGTGAATACTTTCAGACCAACCACTGTATAGTGCACTACTTCAGACCAGGGCTCATAGTGCACTATGTAAGGAATAGGGTTCCGTTTGGGACGCGGTCTAGGACTGATGCTGTGTACTGTCCATTCTGCTGCATGTCATTTAGAATTATAATATATATCCTCTGATTCATCTCTCCAGACTTCTCTAATATATTCACCTCTGATTCATCTCTCCAGACTTCTCTAATATATTCTCTTCCTCTGATTCATCTCTCTAGACTAATCTAATATATTCTCCTCTGATTCATCTCTCCAGACTTCTCTAATATATTCTCCTCCTCTGATTCATCTCTCCAGACTAATCTAATATATTCTCCTCTGATTCATCTCTCCAGACTAATCTAATATATTCTCCTCCTCTGATTCATCTCTCTAGACTAATCTAATATATTCTCCTCCTCTGATTCATCTCTCTAGACTAATCTAATATATTCTCCTCCTCTGATTCATCTCTCCAGACTAATCTAATATATTCTCCTCCTCTGATTCATCTCTCCAGACTTCTCTGATTCATCTCTCCAGACATCTCTAATATATTCACCTCTGATTCATCTTTCCAGACTAATCTAATATATTCTCCTCCTCTGATTCATCTCTCTAGACTAATCTAATATATTCTCCTCCTCTGATTCATCTCTCTAGACTTCTCTGATTCATCTCTACAGACATCTCTAATATATTCTCCTCCTCTGATTCATCTCTACAGACATCTCTAATATATTCTCCTCCTCTGATTCATCTCTCCAGACTTCTCTAATATATTCACCTCTGATTCATCTCTCCAGACTTCTCTAATATATTCACCTCTGATTCATCTTTCCAGACTAATCTAATATTTTCTCCTCCTCTGATTCATCTCTCTAGACTTCTCTGATTCATCTCTACAGACATCTCTAATATATTCTCCTCTGATTCATCTCTCCAGACTTCTTTAAAAGTACGAGCAGCAAGCAGGTGGCTGTGAACAAGCGGAGGAAAGCGGAGGAGGAGGAGGAGGATGAAGAGGAGAAGAAATCAGGTTTGAAAAGACTGAGAAGCGAGACTACAGTGAGGTCTGACTTCTCTGAGAGCAGTGACTCTGAGATGTCTACCAAGAGAACCAGGACGGCAGACTCCTCCTCTTCCTCAGAGCAGAACTCAGAGGAGAAGCTAAAAGGAAAGACCGGCCAGGAGGGGCACAAGACCCAGGGTTCTAAGACTGGGAAGGAGTCTGCTCTGACAGGCAGTCTCTCCCCCTGGGGTGAGGAGCTTCAGAAGGCGGAGTTTCAGCAGTCATCAGCCGACAGGGAGCAGAGGTCATCCCTACGACAACCTCAACGACAGGGGGAATGGTCTCCACTGCAACAGCAGCAGGCCCCTCCCCTGTCCTCCTCCTCCCAGGGCTCTGCCCCTCTGAGGGCCAAGGGGAGTGCATCATGGAGAACAACAGCACTATGAAAGCCCAGACCCATCCCCAATCCAAGGACCAGTACACCAGCGCTGAGGTGGTCTCCAGGACCCAGACTCCCTCTCAGTATATAATCGCCATCACAGCAGAGGACGCTGACGCACACATGGCCTCCCCCGGGAGAACTCTGAGGCCGTCTCGGCTCTACTGGCCTCCCAGAATCCATCTGAGCCCTCCTACCTCTCTGAGCCCAGCAGACATTTGGTGCTGAACCCTCTGTTGCCCCTCCCTCTCCCCTTCGTAAGAGCCACTCGGAGTGTGACCTTAGGAACCAGATTCCCTCAGTGTTAGAGTGTGACCTTAGGAACCAGACTCCCTCAGTGTCAGAGTGTGACCTTAGGAACCAGACTCCCTCAGTGTCAGAGTGTGACCTTAGGAACCAGACTCCCTCAGTGTCAGAGTGTGACCTTAGGAACCAGACTCCCTCAGTGTCAGAGTGTGACCTTAGGAACCAGACTCCCTCAGTGTCAGAGTGTGACCTTAGGAACCAGACTCCCTCAGTGTCAGAGTGTGACCTTAGGAACCAGACTCCCTCAGTGTCAGAGTGTGACCTTAGGAACCAGACTCCCTCAGTGTCAGAGTGTGACCTTAGGAACCAGACTCCCTCAGTGTCAGAGTGTGCCCTTAGGAACCAGACTCCCTCAGTGTCAGAGTGTGACCTTAGGAACCAGACTCCCTCAGTGTCAGAGTGTGACCTTAGGAACCAGACTCCCTCAGTGTCAGAGTGTGACCTTAGGAACCAGACTCCCTCAGTGTCAGAGTGTGCCCTTAGGAACCAGACTCCCTCAGTGTCAGAGTGTGACCTTAGGAACCAGACTCCCTCAGTGTCAGAGTGTGACCTTAGGAACCAGACTCCCTCAGTGTCAGAGTGTGACCTTAGGAACCAGACTCCCTCAGTGTCAGAGTGTGACCTTAGGAACCAGACTCCCTCAGTGTCAGAGTGTGACCTTAGGAACCAGACTCCCTCAGTGTCAGAGTGTGACCTTAGGAACCAGACTCCCTCAGTGTCAGAATGTGACCTTAGGAACCAGACTTCCTCAGTGTGTAGGAAGCCGGAGGTAAAGCATGACATAGCTGGCAGCCTGGGCAGTAAGATGGGGTTAGTCCATTCAGTGGTGATCAGACCTATGGCATCAGTCAGTGAGTCTGCTGCTGTAGTAGAGAGAGAGAAGCAGCTATATTCCTCCATGCTGCCCTGCATTAAGAACGCCTCATTGGCCGACGAGGCCAGGAAGTCGTACAAGCTAAGCCCCTCCCCTGATGTCCCCAAGCCCCTCCCCTCCCCAGAGGCCATGAAGCCGAAGCCCCTCTGCTCCCCTGACATCGTCAAGTCTAAAACACAGAGTGTTCTGGAGACTTGTTCTAAACCCAAACCCCTCACCTCCCCAGAGGTGTCCAAGCATAAAGGCCGTTACCCGGACAACACCCCTCGCTCCAGCTTTAAGCCCGTCCTGGCCCGAGGGACTGAGTCGCCAGGATCTTGCACTAAGAGCCCGCTAATCATTGATAAGAACGAGCATTTCACCGTGTACCGGGACCCTGCGCTTGTCCGTCCCAACCAGGAGACCAACCACGTGTCCTATCTGCACCCCCAGCTCCACCCCCTCCATGCCTCCTCCCACGCCTCCTGCCTCACCCCCTCTTCCACCCACCACCACACATCCCACTCCCACCACCACCTTCTCTCCGGGGTGCTCTCTGGCCTGCCTCCAGGCCCCTTGCTGGGGGGTCATCCCCGACTAGACTCCTCAGGGCTGGGGCACCTGGGACTAGCTCATCACCACCCTGTCTCTCAGCCCCAGACACACAGCCACACCTCAGCCTCATACAACCAGCTGGGGCTGTATCCAATCATCTGGCAGTACCCCAATGAGACCCACTCCTATCCCCCCAGACTCAACCTGCCCGGGTCCAAGTGGGTGCACCCTGAAAACCCTGTCAGCTCTGAGACCAACATGAGGAAGGTGAGTACCAAACACCCAGATTCTATTCTAATACAACTATTTTTCCTGTTCAACTACCTCTTCTATTATGACTTCTACCTAGCAACTGTAGCATAGCAACTAATCAAATCAAATTTTATTTGTCACATACACATGGTTAGCAGATGTTAATGCGAGTGTAGCGAAATGCTTGTGCTTCTAGTTCCGACAATGCAGTAATAACCAACAAGTAATCTAACTAACAATTCCAAAACTAATATCTTATACACAGTGTAAGGGGATAAAGAATATGTACATAAAGATATATGAATGAGTGATGGTACAGAGCAGCATAGGCAAGATACAGTAGATGGTATAGAGTACAGTATATACATATGAGATGAGTATGTAAACAAAGTGTCATAGTTAAAGTGGCTAGTGATACATGTATTACATAAGGATGCAGTGGATGTTATAGAGTACAGTATATACGTATACATATGAGATGAATAATGTAGGGTATGTAAACATTATATTAGGTAGCATTGTTTAAAGTGGCTAGTAATATATTTTACATCATTTCCCATCAATTCCCATTATTAAAGTTGCTGGAGTTGAGTCAGTGTGTTGGCAGCAGCCACTCAATGTTAGTGGTGGCTGTTTAACAGTCTGATGGCCTTGAGATAGAAGCTGTTTTTCAGTCTCTCGGTCCCAGCTTTGATGCACCTGTACTGACCTCGATTGTGCATCTGTAGAAGTTTGTGAGTGCTTTTGGTGACATGCCCGAATTTCTTCAGCCTCCTGAGGTTGAAGAGGCGCTGCTGCGCCGCCTTCACGATGCTGTCTGTGTGAGTGGACCAATTCAGTTTGTCTGTGATGTGTACGCCGAGGAACTTAAAACTTAATACCCTCTCCACTACTGTTCCATCGATGTGGATAGGGGGGTGTTCCCTCTGCTGTTTCCAGAAGTCCACAATCATCTCCTTAGTTTTGTTGACGTTGAGTGTGAGGTTATTTTCCTGACACCACACTCCGAGGGCCCTCACCTCCGCCCTGTAGGCCGTCTCGTCGTTGTTGGTAATCAAGCCTACCACTGTTGTGTCGTCCGCAAACTTGAAGATTGATTTGGAGGCGTGCGTGGCCACGCAGTCGTGGGTGAACAGGGAGTACAGGAGAGGGCTCAGAACGCACCCTTGTGGGGCCCCAGTGTTGAGGATCAGCGGGGTGGAGATGTTGTTACCTACCCTCACCACCTGGGGGCGGCCCGTCAGGAAGTTCAGTACCCAGTTGCACAGGGCGGGGTCGAGACCCAGGGTCTCGAGCTTGATGACGAGCTTGGAGGGTACTATGGTGTTGAATGCCGAGCTGTAGTCGATGAACAGCATTCTCACATAGGTATTCCTCTTGTCCAGATGGGTTAGGGCAGTGTGGTTGAGATTGCATCGTCTGTGGACCTATTTGGGCGGTAAGCAAATTGGAGTGGGTCTAGGGTGTCAGGTAGGGTGGAGGTGATATGGTCCTTGACTAGTCTCTCAAAGCACTTCATGATGACGGAAGTGAGTGCTACGGGGCGGTAGTCGTTTAGCTCAGTTACCTTAGCTTTCTTGGGAACAGGAAAAATAGTGGCCCTCTTGAAGCATGTGGGAACAGCAGACTGGTATAGGGATTGATTGAATATGTCCGTAAACACACCAGCCAGCTGGTCAGCGCATGCTCTGAGGGCGTGGCTGGGGATGCCGTCTGGGCCTGCAGCCTTGCAAGGGTTAACACGTTTAAATGTTTTACTCACCTCGGCTGCAGTGAAGGAGAGTCCGCATGTTTTCATTGCAGGCCGTGTCAGTGGCATTGTATTGTCCTCAAAGCGGGCAAAAAAGTTATTTAGTCTGCCTGGGAGCAAGACATCCTGGTCCGTGACGGGGCTGGTTTTCTTTTTTTTATGATCATGTTGCCAGTTTTAAACAGCTAGCTGCTGTAGCATAGCAACTATGATCATGTTGCCAGTTTAATCAGCTAGCTGCTGTAGCATAGCAACTATGATCATGTTGCCAGTTTAATCAGCTAGCTGCTGTAGCATAGCAACTATGATCATGTTGCCAGTTTAAACAGCTAGCTGCTGTAGCATAGCAACAATGATCATGTTGCTAGTTTAAACAGCTAGCTGCTGTAGCATAGCAACTATGATCATGTTGCCAGTTTAAACAGCAAACTGCTGTAGCATAGCAACTATGATCATGTTGCCAGTTTAAACAGCTGGCTGCTGTAGCATAGCAACTATGATCATGTTTCCAGTTTAAGCAGCTAACTGCTGTAGCATATATCTCATGTTCAGTTTGTGAAGACCACTGTCCTGTCCTCTTTGTAGAAGCCATATGTTGGGAAAGCTGAGTGTTCAGGTTATTTGTTATTCTGTTCTGTTAGTAGGTAGGGGATATCCTAGTTATAGGGGGATATCCTAGTTATAGGTTCTGTTAGTAGGTAGGGGATATCCTAGTTATAGGGGATATCCTAGTTATAGGGGATATCCTAGTTATAGGGGATATCCTAGTTATAGGGGATATCCTAGTTATAGGGGATATCCTAGTTATAGGGGATATCCTAGTTATAGGTTCTGTTAGTAGGTAGGGGATATCCTAGTTATAGGGGATATCCTAGTTATAGGGGATATCCTAGTTATAGGGGATATCCTAGTTATAGGGGATATCCTAGTTATAGGGGATATCCTAGTTATAGGGGATATGCTAGTTATAGGTTCTGTTAGTAGGTAGGGGATATCCTAGTTATAGGGGATATCCTAGTTATAGGGGGATATCCTGTTATAGATATCCTAGTTATAGGGGATATCCTAGTTATAGGGGATATCCTAGTTATAGGTTCTGTTTAGGTAGGGGATATCCTAGTTATAGGGGATATCCTAGTTATAGGTTCTGTTAGTAGGTAGGGGATATCCTAGTTATAGGGGATATCCTAGTTATAGGTTCTGTTAGTAGGTAGGGGATATCCTAGTTATAGGGGATATCCTAGTTATAGGTTCTGTTAGTAGGTAGGGGATATCCTAGTTATAGGGGATATCCTAGTTATAGGGGATATCCTAGTTATAGGTTCTGTTAGTAGGTAGGGGATATCCTAGTTATAGGGGATATCCTAGTTATAGGTTCTGTTAGGAGGTAGGGGATATCCTAGTTATAGGTTATGTTAGTAGGTAGGGGATATCCTAGTTATAGGGGATATCCTAGTTATAGGGGATATCCTAGTTATAGGGGATATCCTAGTTATGGTAGGGGGATATCCTAGTTATAGGATATCTGTTTATAGGGGATATCCTAGTTATAGGGGATATCCTAGTTATAGGTTCTGTTAGTAGGTAGGGGATATCCTAGTTATAGGTTCTGTTAGTAGGTAGGGGATATCCTAGTTATAGGGGATATCCTAGTTATAGGTTCTGTTAGTAGGTAGGGGATATCCTAGTTATAGGGGATATCCTAGTTATAGGGGATATCCTAGTTATAGGTTCCTAGTTATAGGGGATATCCTAGTTATAGGTTCTGTTAGTAGGTAGGGGATATCCTAGTTATAGGGGATATCCTAGTTATAGGTTCTGTTAGTAGGTAGGGGATATCCTAGTTATAGGGGATATCCTAGTTATAGGTTCTAGTTTATAGGGGATATCCTAGTTATAGGTTCTGTTAGTAGGTAGGGGATATCCTAGGTTCTGTTATAGGGGATATCCTAGTTATAGGGGTTATAGGGGATATCCTAGTTATAGGGGATATCCTAGTTATAGGGGATATCCTAGTTATAGGGGGATATCCTGTTATAGGTAGGGGATATCCTAGTTATAGGGGATATCCTAGTTATAGGTTCTGTTAGTTATAGGGGATATCCTAGTTATAGGGGGATATCCTAGTTATAGGGGATATCCTAGTTATAGGTTCTGTTAGTAGGTAGGGGATATCCTAGTTATAGGGGATATCCTAGTTATAGGTTCTGTTAGGAGGTAGGGGATATCCTAGTTATAGGGGATATCCTAGTTATAGGGGATATCCTAGTAGGGGGATATCCTAGTTATAGGTTCTGTTAGTAGGTAGGGGATATCCTAGTTATAGGGGATATCCTAGTTATAGGTTCTGTTAGTAGGTAGGGGATATCTAGTTATAGTTATAGGGGATATCCTAGTTATAGGGGATATCCTAGTTATAGGTTCTGTTAGTAGGTAGGGGATATCCTAGTTATAGGGGATATCCTAGTTATAGGGGATATCCTAGTTATAGGTTCTGTTAGTAGGTAGGGGATATCCTAGTTATAGGGGGATATCCTAGTTATAGGGGATATCCTAGGTTCTGTTAGTAGGTAGGGGATATCCTAGTTATAGGGGATATCCTAGTTATAGGGGATATCCTAGTTATAGGTTCTGTTAGTAGGTAGGGGATATCCTAGTTATAGGGGATATCCTAGTTATAGGTTCTGTTAGTAGGTAGGGGATATCCTAGTTATAGGGGATATCCTAGTTATAGGGGATATCCTAGTTATAGGTTCTGTTAGTAGGTAGGGGATATCCTAGTTATAGGGGATATCCTAGTTATAGGGGATATCCTAGTTATAGGTTCTGTTAGTAGGTAGGGGATATCCTAGTTATAGGGGATATCCTAGTTATAGGTTCTGTTAGTAGGTAGGGGATATCCTAGTTTAGGTTCTATTAGTAGGTAGGGGATATCCTAGTTATAGGTTCTGTTAGTAGGTAGGGGATATCCTAGTTATAGGTTCTGTTAGTAGGTAGGGGATATCCTAGTTATAGGATATCCTGTTATAGGTAGGGGATATCCTAGTTATAGGTATCCTGTTATAGGTAGGGATATCCTAGTTATAGGGGATATCCTAGTAGGGGATATCCTAGTTATAGGGGATATCCTAGTTATAGGGGATATCCTAGTTATAGGTTCTGTTAGTAGGTAGGGGATATCCTAGTTATAGGGGATATCCTAGTTATAGGTTCTGTTAGTAGGTAGGGGATATCCTAGTTATAGGGATATCCTAGTTATAGGGGATATCCTAGTTATAGGTTCTGTTAGTAGGTAGGGGTAGGGGATATCCTAGTTATAGGGGATATCCTAGTTATAGGTTCTGTTTATAGGGGATATCCTAGTTATAGGGGATATCCTAGTTATAGGGGATATCCTGTTTAGGTAGGGGATATCCTAGTTATAGGGGATATCCTAGTTATAGGGGATATCCTAGTTAGGTTCTGTTAGGTAGGTAGGGGATATCCTAGTTATAGGGGATATCCTAGTTATAGGGGATATCCTAGTTATAGGTATCCTAGTTATAGGGGATATCCTAGTTATAGGGGATATCCTAGTTATAGGTTCTGTTAGTAGGTAGGGGATATCCTAGTTATAGGGGATATCCTAGTTATAGGGGATATCCTAGTTATAGGTTCTGTTAGTAGGTAGGGGATATCCTAGTTATAGGTTCTGTTAGTAGGTAGGGGATATCCTAGTTATAGGTTCTGTTAGTAGGTAGGGGATATCCTAGTTATAGGGGATATCCTAGTTATAGGTTCTGTTAGTAGGTAGGGGATATCCTAGGTTCTGTTATAGGGGGATATCCTAGTTATAGATATCCTAGTTATAGGGATATCCTAGTTATAGGGGATATCCTAGTTATAGGGGATATCCTAGTTATAGGTTCTGTTATCCTAGTTATAGGGGATATCCTAGTTATAGGGGATATCCTAGTTATAGGTAGGGGATATATCCTAGTTATAGGTTATGTTAGTAGGTAGGGGATATCCTAGTTATAGGGGATATCCTAGTTATAGGTTCTGTTAGTAGGTAGGGGATATCCTAGTTATAGGTTCTGTTAGTAGGTAGGGGATATCCTAGTTATAGGGGATATCCTAGTTATAGGGGATATCCTAGTTATAGGGGATATCCTAGTTATAGGGGATATCCTAGTTATAGGGGATATCCTAGTTATAGGGGATATCCTAGTTATAGGGGATATCCTAGTTATAGGGGGATATCCTAGTTATAGGGGATATCCTAGTTATAGGTTCTGTTAGTAGGTAGGGGATATCCTAGTTATAGGGGATATCCTAGTTATAGGTTCTGTTAGTAGGTAGGGGATATCCTAGTTATAGGGGATATCCTAGTTATAGGGGATATCCTAGTTATAGGTTCTGTTAGTAGGTAGGGGATATCCTAGTTATAGGGGATATCCTAGTTATAGGGGATATCCTAGTTATAGGGGATATCCTAGTTATAGGGGATATCCTAGTTATAGGGGATATCCTAGTTATAGGGGGATATCCTAGGTAGGGGATATCCTAGGGGATATCCTAGTTATAGGGGATATCCTAGTTATAGGTTCTGTTAGTAGGTAGGGGATATCCTAGTTATAGGGGATATCCTGTTAGTTATAGGGGATATCCTAGTTATAGGGGATATCCTAGTTATAGGTTCTGGTAGGTATAGGGGGATATCCTAGTTATAGGTTCTGTTAGTAGGTAGGGGATATCCTAGTTATAGGGGATATCCTAGTTATAGGTTCTGTTAGTAGGTAGGGGATATCCTAGTTATAGGGGATATCCTAGTTATAGGTTCTGTTAGTAGGTAGGGATATCCTAGTTATAGGTTCTGTTAGTATAGTTAGGTAGGGGATATCCTAGTTATAGGGGATATCCTGTTAGTAGTAGGGGATATCCTAGTTATAGGGGATATCCTAGTTATAGGTTCTGTTAGTAGGTAGGGGATATCCTAGTTATAGGTTCTGTTAGTAGGTCGGGATATCCTAGTTATAGGGGATATCCTAGTTATAGGTTCTAGTTAGGGGATATCCTAGTTATAGGGGATATCCTAGTTATAGGGGATATCCTAGTTATAGGTTCTGTTATAGGGGATAGGTTATAGGGGATATCCTAGTTATAGGGGATATCCTAGTTATAGGGGATATCCTAGTTATAGGTTCTGTTAGTAGGTAGGGTGATATCCTAGTTATAGGGGATATCCTAGTTATAGGTTCTGTTATAGGGTATCCTGTTATAGGGGATATCCTAGTTATAGGGGATATCCTAGTTATAGGTTCTGTTAGTAGGTAGGGGATATCCTAGTTATAGGTTCTGTTATAGGTAGGGGATATCCTAGTTATAGGGATTAGTAGGTAGGGGATATTAGTTAGGGGATATCCTAGTTATAGGGGATATCCTAGTTATAGGTTCTGTTAGTAGGTAGGGGATATCCTAGTTATAGGGGATATCCTAGTTATAGGTTCTGTTAGTAGGTAGGGGATATCCTAGTTATAGGGGATATCCTAGTTATAGGGGATATCTTAGTTATAGGGGATATCCTATAGGGGATATCCTAGTTATAGGTTCTGTTTATAGGGATATCCCTAGTTATAGGGGATATCCTAGTTATAGGGGATATCCTAGTTATAGGTTCTGTTAGTAGGTAGGGATATCCTAGTTATAGGGGATATCCTAGTTATAGGGGATATCCTAGTTAGTTAGGTAGGGGATATCCTAGTTATAGGGGATATCCTAGTTATAGGGGATATCCTAGGTTCTGTTAGTAGGTAGGGGATATCCTAGTTATAGGGGATATCCTAGTTATAGGTTCTGTTAGTAGGTAGGGGATATCCTAGTTATAGGGGATATCCTAGTTATAGGGGATATCCTAGTTATAGGGGATATCCTGTTAGTAGATATCCTAGTTATAGGGGATATCCTAGTTATAGGTTCTGTTAGTAGGTAGGGATATCCTAGTTATAGGGGATATCCTAGTTATAGGGGATATCCTAGTTATAGGGGATATCCTAGTTATAGGGGATATCCTAGTTATAGGATATCCTAGTTATAGGGGATATCCTAGTTATAGGTTCTGTTATAGGGGATATCCTAGTTATAGGTTCTGTTAGTAGGTAGGGGATATCCTAGTTATAGGGGATATCCTAGTTATAGGGGATATCCTAGTTATAGTTATAGGGGATATCCTAGTTATAGGTTCTGTTAGTAGGTAGGGGATATCCTAGTTATAGGGGATATCCTAGTTATAGGTTCTGTTAGTAGGTAGGGGATATCCTAGTTATAGGGGATATCCTAGTTATAGGTTCTGTTAGTAGGTCGGGGATATCCTAGTTATAGGGGATATCCTAGTTATAGGGGATATCCTAGTTATAGGTTCTGTTAGTAGGTAGGGGATATCCTAGTTATAGGTTCTGTTAGTAGGTAGGGGATATCCTAGTTATAGGGGATATCCTAGTTATAGGTTCTGTTAGTAGGTAGGGGATATCCTAGTTATAGGGGATATCCTAGTTATAGGTTCTGTTAGTAGGTAGGGGATATCCTAGTTATAGGGGATATCCTAGTTATAGGTTCTGTTACTAGGTAGGGGATATCCTAGTTATAGGGGATATCCTAGTTATAGGGGATATCCTAGTTATAGGGGATATCCTAGTTATAGGTTCTGTTAGTAGGTAGGGGATATCCTAGTTATAGGGGATATCCTAGTTATAGGGGATATCCTAGTTATAGGGGGATATCCTAGTTATAGGGGATATCCTAGTTATAGGGGATATCCTAGTTATAGGTTCTGTTAGTAGGTAGGGGATATCCTAGTTATAGGGGATATCCTAGTTATAGGGGATATCCTAGTTATAGGTTCTGTTACTAGGTAGGGGATATCCTAGTTATAGGGGGATATCCTAGTTATAGGGGATATCCTAGTTATAGGGGATATCCTAGTTATAGGGGATATCCTAGTTATAGGGGATATCCTAGTTATAGGGGATATCCTAGTTATAGGTTCTGTTAGTAGGTAGGGGATATCCTAGTTATAGGGGATATCCTAGTTATAGGTTCTGTTAGTAGGTAGGATATCCTAGTTATAGGGGATATCCTAGTTATAGGTTCTGTTAGTAGGTAGGGGATATCCTAGTTATAGGGGATATCCTAGTTATAGGGGATATCCTAGTTATAGGTTCTGTTAGTAGGTAGGGGATATCCTAGTTATAGGGGATATCCTAGTTATAGGTTCTGTTAGTAGGTAGGGGATATCCTAGTTATAGGGGATATCCTAGTTATAGGGGATATCCTAGTTATAGGTTCTGTTAGTAGGTAGGGGATATCCTAGTTATAGGTTCTGTTAGTAGGTAGGGGATATCCTAGTTTAGGTTCTATTAGTAGGTAGGGGATATCCTAGTTATATGTTCCCATATGTTCCTGGTCTGACCCTGCCTGTCTGTCTCTCTATCTGGGTCTGACCCTGCCTGTCTGTCTGTCTCTCTGGGTCTGACCCTGTCTGTCTGTCTCTCTGGGTCTGACCCTGTCTGTCTGTCTGTCTTGGTCTGACCCTGTCTGTCTGTCTCTCTGGGTCTGACCCTGTCTGTCTGTCTCTCTGGGTCTGACCCTGTCTGTCTGTCTCTCTGGGTCTGACCCTGTCTGTCTGTCTGTCTGTCTGTCTGTCTGTCTGTGTCTGACCCTGTCTGTCCGTCTGTCTGTGTCTGACCCTGTCTGTCCGTCTGTCTGTGTCTGACCCTGTCTGTCCGTCTGTCTGGGTGTCTGACCCTGTCTGTCTGTCTCTCTGGGTGTCTGACCCTGTCTGTCTGTCTCTCTGGGTGTCTGACCCTGTCTGTCTGTCTCTCTGGGTGTCTGACCCTGTCTGTCTGTCTCTCTGGGTGTCTGACCCTGTCTGTCTCTCTGGGTGTCTGACCCTGTCTGTCTGACTGTCTGTCTGTCTGACCCTGTCTGTCTGTCTCTCCGGGTGTCTGACCCTGTCTGTCTGTCTGTCTGTCTCTCTGGATGTTGTTGGACTGACCCTGTCTGTCTCTCTGGATGTCTGACCCTGTCTGTCTCTCTGGGTGTCTGACACTGTCTGTCTGTCTGTCTGTCTGTCTGTCTCTCTGGATGTTGTTGGACTGACCCTGTCTGTCTCTCTGGATGTCTGACCCTGTCTGTCTCTCTGGGTGTCTGACCCTGTCTGGGTGTCTGTCTCTCTGGGTGTCTGACCCTGTCTGTCTGTCTGTCTCTCTGGATGTTGTTGGACTGACCCTGTCTGTCTCTCTGGATGTTGTGGTACCAGAACACGGCCAGCCCTTGGCTACACCACCAGGTCCCTGTCTCCTCCTCTGACAGCCTGGACCAACTGAGCCACGTCCCGGTCCCCATCCGACCAGCCAGCGCCGACCCTCACCGGTCCGACCCCCATCCCCACCGTTCAGAACCACACCGCTCGGACCCCCACCGGCTCATCAAGATCAACCCCCACGCCAGCCCCCCTCTGCCACCGGCCAAGACCGCTGGAGATCTTCACCGGGAGTAAGTCTCAGCATTCAATTCAGCCGCTCACACACACTGACACACACTGACACACACACTGACACACACACTGACACACACTGACACACACACACACACACACACACACACTGACACACACTGACACACACTGACACACACTGACACACACTGACACACAC
>NC_088235.1:1066800-1193635 GCF_036934945.1 Oncorhynchus masou masou
ACACTGACACACACACACTGACACACACACACACTGATACACACACACTGACACACACACACACTGACACACACACACACTGACACACACACACACTGACACACACACACTGACACACACACACACACACTGACACACACACACACACTGACACACACACACACACTGACACACACACACACACACACAGTAGACACACTCACACACGGTAGACACACTCACACACAGTAGACACACACATACTCACACACACACTCACTCACAGTAGACACACTCACACAGTAGACACAGTAGACACACTCACACAGTAGACACACTCACACACAGTAGACACACTCACACACAGTAGACACACACACTCACACAGTAGACACACTCACACACAGTAGACACACTCACACACAGTAGACACACTCACACACAGTAGACACACACTCACACACAGTAGACACACACTCACACACAGTAGACACACACTCACACACAGTAGACACACTCACTCACACACAGTAGACATACACACACTCACACAGTTGACATACACACACTCACACAGTAGACATACACACACTCACACAGTAGACATACACACACTCACACAGTAGACATACACACACTCTCACACACAGTAGACACACACACACCCACACAGGGAATAGGGTGCCATTTGGGACCCCTGAATCCAGTCGCCTGACGTTGGTCAGAGGACATAGTTGTGCTCTAAACAGCAGTGAGACCAGTGTCCTGCTGTAATACACCATGTCCTAGTTATTCCTACTGAGGGCTGTTCTGCTGTAATACACCATGTCCTAGTTATTCCTACTGAGAGCTGTTCTGCTGTTATACACCATGTCCTAGTTATTCCAACTGAGGGCTGTTCTGCTGTAATACACCATGTCCTAGTTATTCCAACTGAGAGCTGTTCTGCTGTTATACACCATGTCCTAGTTATTCCAACTGAGAGCTGTTCTGCTGTAATACACCATGTCCTAGTTATTCCAACTGAGAGCTGTTCTGCTGTTATACACCATGTCCTAGTTATTCCTACTGAGGGCTGTTCTGCTGTAATACACCATGTCCTAGTTATTCCTACTGAGGGCTGTTCTGCTGTTATACACCATGTCCTAGTTATTCCTACTGAGGGCTGTTCTGTCTGCTGTTATACACCATGTCCTAGTTATTCCTACTGAGGGCTGTCCTGCTGTTATACACCATGTCCTAGTTATTCCAACTGAGGGCTGTTCTACTGTTATACACCATGTCCTAGTTATTCCTACTGAGGGCTGTTCTGCTGTTATACACCATGTCCTAGTTATTCCTACTGAGGGCTGTTCTGCTGTTATACACCATGTCCTAGTTATTCCTACTGAGGGCTGTTCTGCTGTTATACACCATGTCCTAGTTATTCCTACTGAGGGCTGTTCTACTGTTATACACCATGTCCTAGTTATTCCAACTGAGTGCTGTTCTGCTGTAATACACCATGTCCTAGTTATTCCTACTGAGGGCTGTTCTGTCTGCTGTTATACACCATGTCCTAGTTATTCCAACTGAGGGCTGTTCTGCTGTAATACACCATGTCCTAGTTATTCCTACTGAGGGCTGTTCTGCTGTTATACACCATGTTCTAGTTATTCCTACTGAGGGCTGTTCTGCTGTTATACACCATGTCCTAGTTATTCCTACTGAGGGCTGTTCTGTCTGCTGTTATACACCATGTCCTAGTTATTCCTACTGAGGGCTGTTCTGCTGTTATACACCATGTTCTAGTTATTCCTACTGAGGGCTGTTCTGCTGTTATACACCATGTTCTAGTTATTCCTACTGAGGGCTGTTCTGCTGTTATACACCATGTCCTAGTTATTCCTACTGAGGGCTGTTCTGCTGTAATACACCATGTCCTAGTTATTCCCTTCTCAGGGCTGTTCTGCTATTATACACCATGTCCTAGTTATTCCTACTGAGGGCTGTTCTGCTGTAATACACCATGTCCTAGTTATTCCTACTGAGGGCTGTTCTACTGTTATACACCATGTCCTAGTTATTCCTACTGAGGGCTGTTCTGCTGTTATACATCATGTCCTAGTTATTCCTACTGAGGGCTGTTCTGCTGTTATACACCATGTCCTAGTTATTCCTACTGAGGGCTGTTCTGCTGTTATACACCATGTCCTAGTTATTCCTACGGAGGGCTGTTCTGCTGTTATACACCATGTCCTAGTTATTCCTACTGAGGGCTGTTCTGCTGTTATACACCATGTCCTAGTTATTCCTACTGAGGGCTGTTCTGTCTGCTGTTATACACCATGTCCTAGTTATTCCTACTGAGGGCTGTTCTGCTGTTATACACCATGTCCTAGTTATTCCAACTGAGGGCTGTTCTGCTGTTATACACCATGTCCTAGTTATTCCAACTGAGGGCTGTTCTGCTGTTATACACCATGTCCTAGTTATTCCTACTGAGGGCTGTTCTGCTGTAATACACCATGTCCTAGTTATTCCTACTGAGGGCTGTTCTGCTGTTATACACCATGTCCTAGTTATTCCTACTGAGGGCTGTTCTGCTGTTATACACCATGTCCTAGTTATTCCTACTGAGGGCTGTTCTACTGTTATACACCATGTCCTAGTTATTCCTACTGAGGGCTGTTCTGCTGTTATACACCATGTCCTAGTTATTCCTACTGAGGGCTGTTCTGCTATTATACTCCATGTCCTAGTTATTCCTACTGAGGGCTGTTCTGCTGTTATACACCATGTTCTAGTTATTCCTACTGAGGGCTGTTCTACTGTTATACACCATGTCCTAGTTATTCCTACTGAGGGCTGTTCTGCTGTAATACACCATGTTCTAGTTATTCCTACTGAGGGCTGTTCTACTGTTATACACCATGTCCTAGTTATTCCAACTGAGAGCTGTTCTGCTGTAATACACCATGTCCTAGTTATTCCTACTGAGGGCTGTTCTGCTGTTATACACCATGTCCTAGTTATTCCTACTGAGGGCTGTTCTGCTGTTATACACCATGTCCTAGTTATTCCTACTGAGGGCTGTTCTGCTGTTATACACCATGTCCTAGTTATTCCTACTGAGGGCTGTTCTGCTGTTACATTTACATTACATTTACATTTAAGTCGTTTAGCAGACGCTCTTATCCAGAGCGACTTACAAATTGGTGAATTCACCTTCTGACATCCAGTGGAACAGCCACTTTACAATAGTGCATCTAAATCATTAAGGGGGGGCTGGTGAGAAGGATTACTTATCCTATCCTAGGTATTCCTTGAAGAGGTGGGGTTTCAGGTGTCTCTGGAAGGTGGTGATTGACTCCGCTGTCCTGGCGTCGTGAGGGAGTTTGTTCCACCATTGGGGGGCCAGAGCAGCGAACAGTCTTGACTGGGCTGAGCGGGAACTGTACTTCCTCAATGGTAGGGAGGCGAGCAGGCCAGAGGTGGATGAACGCAGTGCCCTTGCTTGGGTGTAGGGCCTGATCAGAGCCTGGAGTTACTGCGGTGCCGTTCCCCTCACAGCTCCGTAGGCAAGCACCATGGTCTTGTAGCGGATGCGGGCTGTTCTGCTGTTAACTGGAAGCCAGTGGAGAGGGCGGAGGAGCATGGGGTAGTTACGTGAGAGAACTTGGGAAGGTTGAACACCAGACGGGCTGCGGCGTTCTGGATGAGTTGTAGGGGTTTAATGGCACAGGCAGGGAGCCCAGCCAACAGCGAGTTGCAGTAATCCAGACGGGAGATGACAAGTGCCTGGATTTAGGACCTGCGCCGCTTCCTGTGTGAGTTATTCCTAGGGTCGTACTCTGCGGATGTTGTAGAGCATGAACCTACAGGGGCTGGGCCACCGCCATGATGTTGGTTGAGATTCCGACAGGGTGTTGTCTGCAGTTATCACGCCAAGGTTCTTAGCGCTCTGGGAGGAGGACACAATGGAGTTGTCAACCGTGATGGCGAGATCATGGGGCTGGGCAGTCCTTCCCCGGGAGGAAGAGCAGCTCCGTCTTGCCGAGGTTCAGCTTGAGGTGGTGATCCGTCATCCACACTGATATGTCTGCCAGACATGCAGAGATGCTGATATCGCCACCTGGTCATCAGAAGGGGAAAGGAGAAGATTAATTGTGTGTCGTCTGCATAGCAATGATAGGAGAGACCATGTGAGGTTATGACAGAGCCAAGTGACTTGGTGTATATGTCCGAGAATAGGAGAGCTGGCCTAGAACAGAGCCCTGAGGGGGGACACCAGTGGTGAGACCTGTTATACACCATGTCCTAGTTATTCCTACTGAGGGCTGTTCTGCTGTTATACACCATGTCCTAGTTATTCCTACGGAGGGCTGTTCTGTCTGCTGTTATACACCATGTCCTAGTTATTCCTACGGAGGGCTGTTCTGTCTGCTGTTATACACCATGTCCTAGTTATTCCTACAGAGGGCTGTTCTGTCTGCTGTTATACACCATGTCCTAGTTATTCCTACAGAGGGCTGTTCTGCTGTAATACACCATGTCCTAGTTATTCCTACTGAGGGCTGTTCTGCTATTATACACCATGTCCTAGTTATTCCTACTGAGGGCTGTCCTGCTGTTATACACCATGTCCTAGTTATTCCAACTGAGGGCTGTTCTGCTGTAATACACCATGTCCTAGTTATTCCAACTGAGAGCTGTTCTGCCTGCTGTAATACACCATGTCCTAGTTATTCCTACTGAGAGCTGTTCTGCTGTAATACACCATGTCCTAGTTATTCCAACTGAGAGCTGTTCTGCCTGCTGTTATACACCATGTTCTAGTTATTCCAACTGAGAGCTGTTCTGCTGTTATACACCATGTCCTAGTTATTCCTACTGAGAGCTGTTCTGCTGTTATACACCATGTCCTAGTTATTCCTACAGAGGGCTGTTCTGCTGTTATACACCATGTCCTAGTTATTCCTACTGAGGGCTGTTCTGCTGTTATACACCATGTCCTAGTTATTCCTACTGAGGTCTGTCCTGCTGTTATACACCATGTCCTAGTTATTCCTACAGAGGGCTGTTCTGCTGTTATACACCATGTCCTAGTTATTCCTACTGAGGGCTGTTCTGCTGTTATACACCATGTCCTAGTTATTCCTACAGAGGGCTGTTCTGCTGTTATACACCATGTCCTAGTTATTCCAACTGAGAGCTGTTCTGCTGTTATACACCATGTCCTAGTTATTCCTACTGAGGCCTGTTCTGTCTGCTGTTATACACCATGTCCTAGTTATTCCAACTGAGTGCTGTTCTGCTGTAATACACCATGTCCTAGTTATTCCTACGGAGGGCTGTTCTGCTGTAATACACCATGTCCTAGTTATTCCTACTGAGGGCTGTTCTGCTGTTATACACCATGTCCTAGTTATTCCTACTGAGGGCTGTTCTGCTGTTATACACCATGTCCTAGTTATTCCTACTGAGGGCTGTTCTGCTGTTATACACCATGTCCTAGTTATTCCAACTGAGAGCTGTTCTGCTGTTATACACCATGTCCTAGTTATTCCAACTGAGAGCTGTTCTGCTGTTATACACCATGTCCTAGTTATTCCTACTGAGGGCTGTTCTGCTGTTATACATCATGTCCTAGTTATTCCAACTGAGGGCTGTTCTGCTGTTATACACCATGTCCTAGTTATTCCTACTGAGGGCTGTTCTGCTGTTATACACCATGTCCTAGTTATTCCTACTGAGGGCTGTTCTGCTGTTATACATCATGTCCTAGTTATTCCAACTGAGGGCTGTTCTGCTGTTATACACCATGTCCTAGTTATTCCTACTGAGGTCTGTTCTGCTGTTATACACCATGTCCTAGTTATTCCTACTGAGGGCTGTTCTGCTGTTATACACCATGTCCTAGTTATTCCTACTGAGGGCTGTTCTGCTGTTATACATCATGTCCTAGTTATTCCTAGTTATTCCACGGAGGGCTGTTCTGTCTGCTGTTATACACCATGTCCTAGTTATTCCAACTGAGGGCTGTTCTGTCTGCTGTTATACACCATGTCCTAGTTATTCCTACTGAGGGCTGTTCTGCTGTTATACACCATGTCCTAGTTATTCCAACTGAGGGCTGTTCTGCTGTTATACACCATGTCCTAGTTATTCCAACTGAGGGCTGTTCTGCTGTTATACACCATGTCCTAGTTATTCCTACTGAGGGCTGTTCTGCTGTTATACATCATGTCCTAGTTATTCCTACGGAGGGCTGTTCTGTCTGCTGTTATACACCATGTCCTAGTTATTCCTACGGAGGGCTGTCCTGCTGTTATACACCATGTCCTAGTTATTCCAACTGAGGGCTGTTCTGCTATTATACACCATGTCCTAGTTATTCCAACTGAGAGCTGTTCTGCCTGCTGTTATACACCATGTCCTAGTTATTCCAACTGAGAGCTGTTCTGCTGTTATACACCATGTCCTAGTTATTCCTACTGAGAGCTGTTCTGCTGTTATACACCTTGTCCTAGTTATTCCAACTGAGAGCTGTTCTGCTGTTATACACCATGTCCTAGTTATTCCTACTGAGGTCTGTCCTGCTGTTATACACCATGTCCTAGTTATTCCTACAGAGGGCTGTTCTGCTGTTATACACCATGTCCTAGTTATTCCAACTGAGAGCTGTTCTGCTGTTATACACCATGTCCTAGTTATTCCTACTGAGGCCTGTTCTGTCTGCTGTTATACACCATGTCCTAGTTATTCCAACTGAGTGCTGTTCTGCTGTAATACACCATGTCCTAGTTATTCCTACTGAGGGCTGTTCTGCTGTTATACACCATGTCCTAGTTATTCCAACTGAGAGCTGTTCTGCTGTTATACACCATGTCCTAGTTATTCCAACTGAGAGCTGTCCTGCTGTTATACACCATGTCCTAGTTATTCCTACTGAGGGCTGTTCTGCTGTTATACACCATGTCCTAGTTATTCCAACTGAGAGCTGTCCTGCTGTTATACACCATGTCCTAGTTATTCCTACTGAGGGCTGTTCTGCTGTTATACACCATGTCCTAGTTATTCCTACTGAGGGCTGTTCTGTCTGCTGTTATACACCATGTCCTAGTTATTCCTACTGAGGGCTGTTCTGTCTGCTGTTATACACCATGTCCTAGTTATTCCAACTGAGTGCTGTTCTGCTGTAATACACCATGTCCTAGTTATTCCTACGGAGGGCTGTTCTGCTGTAATACACCATGTCCTAGTTATTCCTACTGAGGGCTGTTCTGCTGTTATACACCATGTCCTAGTTATTCCTACTGAGGGCTGTTCTGCTGTTATACACCATGTCCTAGTTATTCCTACTGAGGGCTGTTCTGCTGTTATACACCATGTCCTAGTTATTCCAACTGAGAGCTGTTCTGCTGTTATACACCATGTCCTAGTTATTCCAACTGAGAGCTGTTCTGCTGTTATACACCATGTCCTAGTTATTCCTACTGAGGGCTGTTCTGCTGTTATACATCATGTCCTAGTTATTCCAACTGAGGGCTGTTCTGCTGTTATACACCATGTCCTAGTTATTCCTACTGAGGGCTGTTCTGCTGTTATACACCATGTCCTAGTTATTCCAACTGAGGGCTGTTCTGCTGTTATACACCATGTCCTAGTTATTCCTACTGAGGTCTGTTCTGCTGTTATACACCATGTCCTAGTTATTCCTACTGAGGGCTGTTCTGCTGTTATACACCATGTCCTAGTTATTCCTACTGAGGGCTGTTCTGCTGTTATACATCATGTCCTAGTTATTCCTACGGAGGGCTGTTCTGTCTGCTGTTATACACCATGTCCTAGTTATTCCAACTGAGGGCTGTTCTGTCTGCTGTTATACACCATGTCCTAGTTATTCCTACTGAGGGCTGTTCTGCTGTTATACACCATGTCCTAGTTATTCCAACTGAGGGCTGTTCTGCTGTTATACACCATGTCCTAGTTATTCCAACTGAGGGCTGTTCTGCTGTTATACACCATGTCCTAGTTATTCCTACTGAGGGCTGTTCTGCTGTTATACATCATGTCCTAGTTATTCCTACGGAGGGCTGTTCTGTCTGCTGTTATACACCATGTCCTAGTTATTCCAACTGAGGGCTGTCCTGCTGTTATACACCATGTCCTAGTTATTCCAACTGAGGGCTGTTCTGCTATTATACACCATGTCCTAGTTATTCCAACTGAGAGCTGTTCTGCCTGCTGTTATACACCATGTCCTAGTTATTCCAACTGAGAGCTGTTCTGCTGTTATACACCATGTCCTAGTTATTCCTACTGAGAGCTGTTCTGCTGTTATACACCTTGTCCTAGTTATTCCAACTGAGAGCTGTTCTGCTGTTATACACCATGTCCTAGTTATTCCTACTGAGGTCTGTCCTGCTGTTATACACCATGTCCTAGTTATTCCTACAGAGGGCTGTTCTGCTGTTATACACCATGTCCTAGTTATTCCAACTGAGAGCTGTTCTGCTGTTATACACCATGTCCTAGTTATTCCTACTGAGGCCTGTTCTGTCTGCTGTTATACACCATGTCCTAGTTATTCCAACTGAGTGCTGTTCTGCTGTAATACACCATGTCCTAGTTATTCCTACTGAGGGCTGTTCTGCTGTTATACACCATGTCCTAGTTATTCCAACTGAGAGCTGTTCTGCTGTTATACACCATGTCCTAGTTATTCCAACTGAGAGCTGTCCTGCTGTTATACACCATGTCCTAGTTATTCCTACTGAGGGCTGTTCTGCTGTTATACACCATGTCCTAGTTATTCCTACTGAGGGCTGTTCTGTCTGCTACTGTTGATCAGAGCCCTATTCCCTATATATTACACTACTGTTGACCAGGGCCCTATTCCCTATATAGAACACTACTGTAGACCAGAGCCCTATGCCCTATATAGAACACTACTGTTGCCAGAGCCCAAATTCCCTATATAGAACACTACTGTTGACCAGAGCCCTATTCCCTATATAGAACACTACTGTTGACCAGAGCCCTATTCCCTATATAGAACACTACTGTTGACCAGGGTAATATTCCCTATATAGAACACTACTGTTGACCAGAGCCCTATTCCCTAAATAGAACACTACTGTTGACCAGAGCCCTATTCCCTATATAGAACACTACTGTTGACCAGGGCCCTATTCCCTATATAGAACACTACTGTTGACCAGAGCCCTATTCCCTATATAGAACACTACTGTTGACCAGAGCCCTATTCCCTAAATAGAACACTACTGTTGACCAGAGCCCTATTCCCTAAATAGAACACTACTGTTGACCAGAGCCCTATTCCCTATATAGAACACTACTGTTGACCAGAGCCCTATTCCCTATATAGAACACTACTGTTGACCAGAGCCCTATTCCCTAAATAGAACACTACTGTTGACCAGAGCCCTATTCCCTATATAGAACACTACTGTTGACCAGAGCCCTATTCCCTATATAGAACACTACTGTTGACCAGAGCCCTATTCCCTATATAGAACACTACTGTTGACCAGAGCCTTATTCCCTATATAGAACACTACTGTTGACCAGAGCCCTATTCCCTATATAGAACACTACTGTTGACCAGAGCCCTATTCCCTATATAGAACACTACTGTTGACAAGAGCCTTATTCCCTATATAGAACACTACTGTTGACCAGAGCCCTATTCCCTATATAGAACACTACTGTTGACCAGAGCCCTATTCCCTATATAGAACACTACTGTTGACCAGAGCCCTATTCCCTATATAGAACACTACTGTTGACCAGAGCCCTATTCCCTATATAGAACACTACTGTTGACCAGAGCTCTGTGTGGGAATAGTGTGCCATTTGAGATGTAGCCTATGACTTCCTGTCTGGTCTGGAGTTGAATGTTATTTATTTCTCTCCTCAGGGATTTGAAGGGTTTTGTGGACCCCATCAGAACCATCACTCTGGCCCACCTGAAGCAGGAGCAGGACCGCAGCAGAACCCCGACCGGGAAGGACAGTCACCTGCACCAGCTCTACCTGGAGGCCCGTAATAAACAACAGCAGCAGAGGATGGCCCAGCAGCAACAACAGGAAGCAGGGCAGAGGGACCGGGCCAGTCAGTATAAGGAGGAGAACAGACGGATCCTCCAGGAGAGCATTGAGGTGGCCCCCTTCACCGCTAAGATCCGCTCCAGTGAGACCGACAGGGAGCCTAACCCCTACCCCGGATCCCCTCGCTCCCCTCCCTGCCCCACCCCTACCCCCGGATCCCCTCGCTCCCCTCCCTGCCCCACCCCTACCCCCGGATCCCCTCGCTCCCCTCCCTGCCCCACCCCCAGCGCCTCCACCAGGAGAAGGAAACGGAGCCCCCTGCTGCAGACCTGTATAAGTTTAAACAGCAGTCCCAGCACAGTCCGCCCCCCAGTAACTACTTCACTACCCTGTCCAACAGTGTGGTCAACGAGCCACCGCGTCTCTACCCCTCTAAAGAGCTCAACTCATACTTTGACAAGGGGAGCAGGGAGCAGGAGTCTGCAGCAGCCTCTAGTCTCTCTCTGGGAGGAGGGGCAGCGTTCAGCTCCAAGTCCCTGTCCAAACCCCCTCCTCTCATCAAACACCAGGCTGATGGGGAGGGTCTGCTAGGGAAGATATCAGAGCAGCTGAACCAGCAGGTAAGCCTATCCAACATGCAGAGGTATCGTCTCAGTACCATAGTCAGCCCGGTTAGTCCAGACCTCTCGCCTTCCTCCAGTCAGAGTCAGACCCAGAGCCAGACCCGAACCCACTGTCAGACCCAGAGTCAGACCCAGAGCCAGACCCGAACCCACTGTCAGAGCCAGAGTCAGACCCAGAGCCAGACCCGAACCCACTGTCAGAGCCAGAGTCAGACCCAGAGCCAGACCCGAACCCACTGTCAGAGCCAGAGTCAGACCCAGAGCCAGACCCGAACCCACTGTCAGAGCCAGAGTCAGACCCAGAGCCAGACCCGAACCCACTGTCAGACCCAGAAACAGAGCCAGAGTCAGACCCAGAGCCAGACCCGAACCCACTGTCAGACCCAAGCCCAACTAAGGTGTATGCCAGCACTGCACCGTGCCCCTGTGTTCCACCCTCCTATCCAGCAGACACTGGACAGGAAGGAGGCGGGCTACGGCCGCTTGTCTCCACCCACCCTGACCCCCATCCAGCCAGTCAGCTCGGCCGGTAAGGTGTCTGAGCAGCAGAAACCGCCCACCCTTCTGCCCGAGCTACGGGAGGTCAGCGCCGTGTGTAAGGGCGGGGCAGCGATGACCTCATCCGAGGTGTGCCGAGTCGGCGACTCTCAGAGCCACGACAAGCTGGGATGGCATTCTGAGAGGAGTCCCGGCAGGAAGCCTGGGGCCACCACGGCGTCTGTTATTGTCCGTCCCTCGACGTGTATAAAGTACGACGGCTCGCCAGGCGCCAAGACCTCTTCCTCGGCCAAGGACTCTCTGACGGGGAGGATGTTCCCAGGCGGCAGGCCTCAGACAGTCTGTCTGAAACTGGCCTATGAGAGAGACAGGGAGTCTGGAGGGAAGGTGATCCTGCCAAACACTAACTTGGAGGAGGCTGTTTGCGTGCAGCAGTACAATAACAACTTTATGAGAGTGCCCCAGTCTCAGGGAACCTTTCCAGTCTCTGTCTCGGCTGCTGCCAACTCTGTGTGCAATAGGAGTAGTGATGTGACTAGGGCAGACTCCAACATGGCTCCCTACGGTGTGCTGAGTAGAAGACAAGAGAGAACCTACTGTGGGCCCAACACCTCCAGCGCTAGCAGGACAGAGAGCTGTGGCCCTCGGGGCAGGGCCTTCCACTCAGGGCCTGGGTTAGAACCAAGGGCCGAGCTCCAGCAACAGGAGGGGAGCTCCTCCAGAACCTCATCCCCCAACCTGCACCCCGGCCCCAGCCTGGCCAGCCGCACCCAGGCCTCTCCCAACCCCAGCCAGTCCTACTATGGGAGCTTTATCCATCTGAAGAAACACAAGGCAGCGTTGGCAGCAGCCCAGCAGTCCAGAGGTCCTAGCAGCAGCCCCAGTGGTAGTGGTCCTGAGAGCCTGATTGAGCCATCTAACAGTAAAGCTCTTCACATCTCCCCTCCACCTCCCCTTGCCTCGGCCTCAGCCCAGAACCACAGAACCACAGAAAGCCCAGGAGCTAGCCCCAGCCCTGGCCCCCTCCCCAATGGCCAGCCAGCCCAGATGAACCAGAGCCAGTCTCAACCCAACTACCACAAGCTGAAGAAGGCCTGGCTCACCAGACACTCCGAGGAGGACAGAAACATAAACACTATGATGAAAACAGAGGAGGCTGATAAGTCTGTTACCACCACTGTGAGCCCCTCTGTGTCCAAGTCTGTTACCACCACTGTGAGCCCCTCTGTGTCCAAGGCTGTTACCACCACTGTGAGCCCCTCTGTGTCCAAGGCTGTTACCACCACTGTGAGCCCCTCTGTGTCCAAGTCTGTTACCACCACTGTGAGCCCCTCTGTGTCCAAGTCTGTTACCACCACTGTGAGCCCCTCTGTGTCCAAGGCTGTTACCACCACTGTGAGCCCCTCTGTGTCGAAGGTTGTTACCACCACTGTGAGTGAGCCCCTCTGTGTCCAAGGCTGTTACCACCACTGTGAGCCCCTCTGTGTCCAAGTCTGTTACCACCACTGTGAGCCCCCTCTGTGTCGAAGGTTGTTACCACCACTGTGAGCCCCTCTGTGTCGAAGGTTGTTACCACCACTGTGAGCCCCTCTGTGTCCAAGGCTGTTACCACCACTGTGAGCCCCTCTGTGTCTGAGATGGAGATGATCAAGCCTTGCACCGTCACTCTGATTGCCTCTACCTCCAGTGATGTGGAGATGAAGATAGAAGAGGTCAAAGGTCAGGAGGACAAGATGGCCGCTGAGGACAGGAATACGCGGCGTGGGAGCAAGAGGGTGTACGACCACGACTCGGCCTCAGAGAGCGGAGAGGACTCTGACGCCAGCGAGAGCAGCAAGCAGGAGCAGAGGGCGAAGAGGCAGCCCAAACCCACATACAAGAAGAAACAGAACGACATGCGCAGGAGGAGAGGAGACGGAGAGAAAGATGAGGATGAGCTGAAACCCAACGGGATCTTTAGGAGCGCCAGGGAGAAGACCAAACTGAAACTGTCCAGCAACAGTAAGTCTAGCATTAAAGGGACATTTCAAAATGTTTCAACTTCAGATTCACCCTCACCAGCACCACCCCAACACCAACATATCATCTCCACCCCAACATCAACATATCATCTCCACCCCAACACCAACATATCATCACCACCCCAACACCAACATATCATCACCAACATATCATCACCACCCCCAACACCAACATATCATCACCAACATATCATCACCACCCCAACACCAACATATCATCTCCAACATATCATCACCACCCCAACACCAACATATCATCTCCAACATATCACCACCCCAACACCAACATATCATCTCCAACATATCATCACCACACCAACATATCATCTCCAACATATCATCTCCACCCCAACATCAAACATATCATCACCACCCCAACATCAACATATCATGTCCACCCCAACATCAACATATCATGTCCACCCCAACACCAACATATCATGTCCACCCCAACACCAACATATCATCACCACCCCAACACCAACATATCATCACCACCCCAACACCAACATATCATCACCACCCCAACACCAACATATCATCACCACCCCAACACCAACATATCATCACCACCCCAACACCAACATATCATCACCACCCCAACACCAACATATCATCACCACCCCAACACCAACATATCATCACCAACATATCATCACCATATCATCACCAACATATCATCACCACCCCAACACCAACATATCATCACCACACCAACATATCATCACCACACCAACACCAACATATCATCTCCAACACCAACATATCATCACCACACCAACATATCATCACCACCCCAACACCAACATATCATCACCAACACCAACATATCATCACCACCCCAACACCAACATATCATCTCCACACAACACCAACATATCATCTCCACCCCAACACCAACATATCATCTCCACCCCAACACATAATCTCCAGCACCACTCCAACACCAACATATCATCACCAACACCAACATATCATCACCACCCCAACACCAACATATCATCACCACCCCAACACCAACATATCATCACCAACACCAACATATCATCACCAACACCAACATATCATCACAACACCAACATATCATCACCACCCCAACACCAACATATCATCACCGACACCAACATATCACCAACACCAACATATCATCGCCACACCAACATATCACACCAGCACCAACATATCAGCACCATCCCAACACCAACATACCATTTCCAGCACCTCCCCAACATATCATCTCCAGCACCACCCCAACACCAACATATCAACCTCAGCACCACCCCAACATATCATAGCCAGCACCACCCCAACACCAACATATCATCACCACCCCAACATCAACATATCATCACCAACACCAACATATCATCACCATCCCAACACCAACATATCATCACCACCCCAACACCAACATATCATCACCACCCCAACACCAACATATCATCACCAACACCAACATATCATCACCAACACCAACATATCATCACCACCCCAACACCAACATATCATCACCAACACCAACATATCATCACCAACACCAACATATCATCGCCACACCAACATATCACACCAGCACCAACATATCAGCACCATCCCAACACCAACATACCATTTCCAGCACCTCCCCAACATATCATCTCCAGCACCACCCCAACACCAACATATCAACCTCAGCACCACCCCAACATATCATAGCCAGCACCACCCCAACACCAACATATCATCACCACCCCAACATCAACATATCATCACCAACACCAACATATCATCTCCGCCCCAACACCAACATATCATCTCCGCCCCAACACCAACATATCATTACCGCCCCAACACCAACATACCAGCACCACCCCAACACCAACATATCATCACCAACACCAACATATCATCACCAGCACCACCCCAACACCAGCATATCATCACCAGCACCACACCAACATACCATTTCCAGCATCACCCCAACATTACAGTATTATCATAATCTCCAGCACCACCCCAACATTACAACATTACCATACACCCAGCACCACCCCAACATTACAGCGTTACCATATATCCAGCACCACCCCAACATTACAGCATTACCATATATCCAGCACCACCCCAACATTACAGCATTACCATACACCCAGCACCACCCCAACATTACAGCATTACCATATATCCAGCACCACCCCAACATTACAGCATTACCATATATCCAGCACCACCCCAACATTACAGCATTACCATATATCCAGCACCACCCCAACATTACAGCGTTACCATATCTCCAGCACCACCCTAACATTGCAGCGTTACCATATCTCCAGCACCACCCCAACATTACCATATCATCTCAGGCACCGCCCCAACATTACCATGTCATCTCCAGCACCACTCCAACATTACCATATCACCTCCAGAACCATCTCAAAATTACCATAAAGCCAGCACCACCCCAACATTACCATATCACCTCCAGAACCATCTCAACATTACCATAATGCCCGCACCATCTCAACATTACCATATCACCTCCAGCACCACCCCAACATTACCATATCACCTCCAGAACCATCTCAACATTACCCTATCTACTCCAGCACCACCCCAACATTACCATAAAGCCAGCACCACCCCAACATTACCATATCACTTCCAGCACCACCCCAACATTACCATAAAGCCAGCACCACCCCAACATTACCATATCTACTCCAGCACCACCCCAACATTACCATAAAGCCAGCACTACCCCAAAATTACCATATCACCTCCAGCACCACCCCAACATTACCATAAAGCCAGCACCTCCCCAACATTACCATATAACTCCAGCACCACCTGACATTAACATGTGGAAGTGGTGTGTTTCTATGTCTTGTAGTAAGAAGATAGAGGACGATAAGTGTCTTCAATGACATCATCCAACGAATGCCTCCTCACAATTGGTCAAATTACATGATGCACACCGACGATGTCATTGGGAACACTTCCTCTGTTTTACTGCACAACATAGAAACGCACCATTTTCACACGTGTTGACGTTGGGGTGGTGCTGGAGATGAGTGTAAAGTTGGTGTGTTTCTATGTAAATGTAAAAGTTTCCCTTTAGTAACGCATGCATAAAGACACACACACACGTAACTCTCAAATGAATATGATTTCAATTTGTAATAGCGTTCTGACAAGGTCAACTCAGTCTCTCAGCTCATCTTAGGTCAGCTGGCCTTATTTGATTATATATGTTATTATGATGAGTGTTTCTGTTTCTTACACCGTGTGGATATGAGCTGGCTGATGTTGTTATTGGTTCCCAAAGGGGAGAGGTATATACTCTGTTTGGAACATGAGACTACCACTAAACTCTCTCTCTGGACGTTGAGACTGTCACTAAACTCTCTCTCTAGACGTTGAGACTACCACTAAACTCTCTCTCTGGACGTTGAGACTACCACTAAACTCTCTCTCTGGACGTTGAGACTGTCACTAAACTCTCTCTAGACGTTGAGACTACCACTAAACTCTCTCTCTGGACGTTGAGACTACCACTAAACTCTCTCTCTGGACGTTGAGACTACCACTAAACTCTCTCTCTGGACGTTGAGACTACCACTAAACTCTCTCTCTCTAGACGTTGAGACTACCACTAAACTCTCTCTCTAGACGTTGAGACTGTCACTAAACTTTCTCTCTGGACGTTGAGACTGTCACTAAACTCTCTCTCTAGACGTTGAGACTACCACTAAACTCTCTCACTGGACGTTGAGACTACCACTAAACTCTCTCTCTGGACGTTGAGACTACCACTAAACTCTCTCTCTGGACGTTGAGACTGTCACTAAACTCTCTCTCTAGACGTTGAGACTACCACTAAACTCTCTCTCTGGTCGTTGAGACTACCACTAAACTCTCTCTCTGGACGTTGAGACTACCACTAAACTCTCTCTGGACGTTGAGACTACCACTAAACTCTCTCTCTGGACGTTGAGACTGTCACTAAACTCTCTCTAGACGTTGAGACTACCACTAAACTCTCTCTCTGGACGTTGAGACTGTCACTAAACTCTCTCTCTCTAGACGTTGAGACTACCACTAAACTCTCTCTCTGGTCGTTGAGACTACCACTAAACTCTCTCTCTGGACGTTGAGACTACCACTAAACTCTCTCTCTCTGGACGTTGAGACTACCACTAAACTCTCTCACTCTGGTCGTTGAGACTACCACTAAACTCTCTCTCTTGACGTTGAGACTACCACTAAACTCTCTCTGGACATTGAGACTGCCACTAAACTCTCTCTCTCTGGACGTTGAGACTTCCACAAAACTCTCTCTCTCTGGACGTTGAGACTACCACTAAACTCTCTCTCTGGACGTTGAGACTACCACTAAACTCTCTCTCTGGACGTTGAGACTGTCACTAAACTCTCTCTAGACGTTGAGACTACCACTAAACTCTCTCTCTGGACGTTGAGACTGTCACTAAACTCTCTCTCTAGACGTTGAGACTACCACTAAACTCTCTCTGGACGTTGAGACTGCCACTAAACTCTCTCTCTCTGGACGTTGAGACTACCACTAAACTCTCTCTCTGGACGTTGAGACTGTCACTAAACTCTCTCTCTAGACGTTGAGACTGTCACTAAACTCTCTCTCTGGACGTTGAGACTGTCACTAAACTCTCTCTAGACGTTGAGACTACCACTAAACTCTCTCTCTGGACGTTGAGACTGTCACTAAACTCTCTCTCTAGACGTTGAGACTACCACTAAACTCTCTCTGGACGTTGAGACTGCCACTAAACTCTCTCTCTCTGGACGTTGAGACTACCACTAAACTCTCTCTCTCTGGACGTTGAGACTACCACTAAACTCTCTCTCTCTGGACGTTGAGACTACCACTAAACTCTCTCTCTGGACGTTGAGACTACCACTAAACTCTCTCTCTCTGGACGTTGAGACTACCACTAAACTCTCTCTCTGGACGTTGAGACTACCACTAAACTCTCTCTCTGGACGTTGAGACTACCACTAAACTCTTTCTCTCTGGACGTTGAGACTACCACTAAACTCTCTCTCTCTGGACGTTGAGACTACCACTAAACTCTCTCTCTCTGGACGTTGAGACTGTCACTAAACTCTCTCTCTGGACGTTGAGACTACCACTAAACTCTCTCTCTGGACGTTGAGACTACCACTAAACTCTCTCTGGACGTTGAGACTACCACTAAACTCTCTCTCTCTGGACGTTGAGACTACCACTAAACTCTCTCTCTCTAGACGTTGAGACTACCACTAAACTCTCTCTCTGGACGTTGAGACTACCACTAAACTCTCTCTCTGGACGTTGAGACTACCACTAAACTCTCTCTCTCTGGACGTTGAGACTACCACTAAACTCTCTCTCTCTGGACGTTGAGACTACCACTAAACTCTCTCTCTCTGGACGTTGAGACTACCACTAAACTCTCTCTCTCTGGACGTTGAGACTACCACTAAACTCTCTCTCTCTGGACGTTGAGACTACCACTAAACTCTCTCACTCTGGACGTTGAGACTACCACTAAACTCTCTCTGGACGTTGAGACTACCACTAAACTCTCTCTCTGGACGTTGAGACTACCACTAAACTCTCTCTCTGGACGTTGAGACTGTCACTAAACTCTCTCTCTGGACGTTGAGACTACCACTAAACTCTCTCTCTCTGGACGTTGAGACTGTCACTAAACTCTCTCTCTGGACGTTGAGACTACCACTAAACTCTCTCTGGACGTTGAGACTACCACTAAACTCTCTCTCTGGACGTTGAGACTACCACTAAACTCTCTCTCTGGACGTTGAGACTACCACTAAACTCTCTCTCTGGACGTTGAGACTACCACTAAACTCTCTCTCTGGACGTTGAGACTACCACTAAACTCTCTCTCTGGACGTTGAGACTACCACTAAACTCTCTCTCTGGACGTTGAGACTACCACTAAACTCTCTCTCTCTGGACGTTGAGACTACCACTAAACTCTCTCTCTGGACGTTGAGACTACCACTAAACTCTCTCTCTGGACGTTGAGACTACCACTAAACTCTCTCTCTGGACGTTGAGACTACCACTAAACTCTCTCTCTGGACGTTCATTATTGAAGTTTGTTTTTTTCTTCCTATTTTCCGAATCACAAACCAATGAGTTATTCTTACATTTCATTGAGCAATGTTTACTTGCCAATCGTGTAGCGTTCTTTAGGAAGCTTGGTCCAATAGTGACTTCCTCTCTCGGATGCCCGTACCTCGACTGAGTCCTAGTTGTGGGACGTGGGGATTGACTGGGTCTTTGGTCAGAGCAAATGTCTTGTCTGCCTGGCCATGGTGCATGCGGTAGCTGCCCACGCACAACCCGACTCCTCTGCGCTCTGTCGCCGGTTGCGACAGGGTACTCGAAGGGAGAGGTTCGATGGGTACTCCCGGCCGCCCGAGCGTGCCTCAGTCGGGCACCGCTTGCCTCTCTTTCCAGACTTTTTCGATGAAGGGTCCGGTCCCACCTCAGTGATCTGGTTGTATATGGACTTTCGAGACCAGGCTAGCTAAACAAGCTCTGCATAGCGTGGTAGCCAGGTTGGCCAACTCACTGAAGCGAGCTAGCTACTACTAGCTATTCCTGCCTCCCCACGGTGGAGTTGCTCTCTTGTTTAGAACACGTAGCGTTAAGGCCTTTGGTTATTCTATAAGGACTGTGCTACGGTCTAAGAGGCTAGCTAACATAGCTTACACTAGATAGCTTCCAGTTATAGAACTTTTTCAGGATCTGAGGACCCATGACAAATCTGTTCAGTCTCCTGAGGGGGGAATAGGCTTTGTCGTGCCCTCTTCATGACTGTCTAGGTGTGTTTGTTGTTGATGTGGACACCAAGGAACTTCAAGCTCTCAAACCTGTTCCACTACAGCCCCATTGATGAGAATGGGTGCATGCTCGGTCCTCCTTTTCTTGTAGTCCCCAATCATCTCCTTTGTCTTGGTCACATTGAGGGAGAGGATGTTGTCCTTGCACCACACGGCCAGGTCTCATTGTTGTCGGTGATCAGGCCTACCACTGTTGTGTCATAAGCAAACTTAATGATGGTGTTGTGCCTGGCCATGCAGTCATGAGTGAACAGGGAGTACAGGAGGGGACTAAGTACACACCCCTGAGGGGCCCCCGTGTTGAGGATCAGCTTGGTAGATGTGTTGTTACCTCCCCTTACAACCTGGGGTTGGCCTGACAGGAAGTCCAGATCCACATACTTTTGTGAGGTTGTATCACTTGGATGTCACTGCTCCCAGTGCACAGTGTGTTTACAGCTGGGACAGGAGAGGGTCGTTACGCAGAGCTCAGTCTGGGTGGTCAGCCATGGCCCGTTTCATTTAGTATCCGCTTGGTCCGGCTTGTGGCGAGATTCTTGTTCCCCGTAGTTGTGTTGTACTGACAGAAAGGGAACAGAATGTTATGATTTACTACTGTTCCCTGAAGGAGGGTAACCAGGTACAACACCTGCTTCGCCTGGTTCTGGACTCGGTGAAGAGCGGTACTGAATTGAAGGAATGAATCCAAGCCTCAAGGTTCTCACCTGTGGAAGGCGGGGCTTTCAGAGAGGCGAGGATTTCATTGGCCTTGTCAGGCGTGATTTTAGATCTTTATTCAAAGTGGCGAGTGTGACTCCCCATAGTTATGTTGTACCATGTTTCCCTCCTTCAGGGAACAGTAGTTATCGTCACAACGTTACGTTTTTATGATCATCTTTATATCCATAATGAGTTGAAATTGAATTGAGCTCAACTCTGGTGTAGAGAAATACATAAGACCTCTAGCTAGGGCTGCATCCATCCTGTTCACTATTTATGTCCCCTCCGGTACCAGATGGTATCCCCCGCTCTGTGCTGAAGGACTGATCATGTCTCTGTATTACATATCATAGTAACCGTCTCTCTGTCCCCTCCGGTACCAGATGGTATCCCCCGCTCTGTGCTGAAGGACTGATCATGTGTCTGTAGTACATATCATAGTAACCGTCTCTCTGTCCCCTCCGGTACCAGATGGTATCCCCCGCTCTGTGCTGAAGGACTGATCATGTCTCTGTATTACATATCATAGTAACCGTCTCTCTGTCCCCTCCGGTACCAGATGGTATCCCCGCTCTGTGCTGAAGGACTGATCATGTCTCTGTATTACATATCATAGTAACCGTCTCTCTGTCCCCTCCGGTACCAGATGGTATCCCCGCTCTGTGCTGAAGGACTGATCATGTGTCTGTAGTACATATCATAGTAACCGTCTCTCTGTCCCCTCCGGTACCAGATGGTATCCCCCGCTCTGTGCTGAAGGACTGATCATGTCTCTGTAGTACATATCATAGTAACCGTCTCTCTGTCCCCTCCGGTACCAGATGGTATCCCCCGCTCTGTGCTGAAGGACTGATCATGTCTCTGTATTACATATCATAGTAACCGTCTCTCTGTCCCCTCCGGTACCAGATGGTATCCCCCGCTCTGTGCTGAAGGACTGATCATGTCTCTGTATTACATATCATAGTAACCGTCTCTCTGTCCCCTCCGGTACCAGATGGTATCCCCCGCTCTGTGCTGAAGGACTGATCATGTGTCTGTAGTACATATCATAGTAACCGTCTCTCTGTCCCCTCCGGTACCAGATGGTATCCCCCGCTCTGTGCTGAAGGACTGATCATGTCTCTGTATTACATATCATAGTAACCGTCTCTCTGTCCCCTCCGGTACCAGATGGTATCCCCCGCTCTGTGCTGAAGGACTGGAGGAAGGTGAAGAAGCTGAAGCAGACGGGGGAGTCGTTCCTGCAGGATGACTCGTGCTCCGAGATTGGACCCAACCTGCAGAAGTGTCGGGAGTGTCGTGTTGTTCGCAGCAAGAAGGGGGAGCAGCCGGCTCATTCCCCTGTCTTCTGCCGCTTCTACTACTTCCGCCGGTGAGTCTGATTGGCTGATTCAGTCTCGTTTTGTCTGGTGTCTGATTAGCTGGTAAGGTGGTATTTGATTGGCTGCTCTGTCTCCCGGCTAGTGTCTGATTGGCTGCTTTGCTCGGCTGGTCCACTTTGCCGCCATATGGTTAAATGGTTAGAGATTATTTAGGTAATTGTATACGTTCTCCAACAATCTATCTGTTATTGTCTCAGTGAACCCTTCCTCAGTCAGTCAGTCTGTTGTCTGTCAGTGAACCCTTCCTCAGTCAGTCACTCAGTCAGTCAGTCAGTCTGTTGTCTGTCAGTGAACCCTTCCTCAGTCAGTCAGTCAGTCAGTCTGTTGTCTGTCAGTGAACCCTTCCTCAGTCAGTCAGTCTGTTGTCTGTCAGTGAACCCTTCCTCAGTCAGTCAGTCTGTTATTGTCTCAGTGAACCCTTCCTCAGTCAGTCAGTCTGTTATTGTCTCAGTGAACCCTTCCTCAGTCAGTCAGTCTGTTATTGTCTCAGTGAACCCTTCCTCAGTCAGTCAGTCTGTTATTGTCTCAGTGAACCCTTCCTCAGTCAGTCAGTCAGTCAGTCTGTTATTGTCTCAGTGAACCCTTCCTCAGTCAGTCAGTCAGTCAGTCTGTTATTGTCTCAGTGAACCCTTCCTCAGTCAGTCCATCTGTTATTGTCTCAGTGAACCCTTCCTCAGTCAGTCAGTCAGTCAGTCTGTTATTGTCTCAGTGAACCCTTCCTCAGTCAGTCCATCTGTTATTGTCTCAGTGAACCCTTCCTCAGTCAGTCAGTCAGTCTGTCAGTCTGTTATTGTCTCAGTGAACCCTTCCTCAGTCAGTCAGTCAGTCTGTTATTGTCTCAGTGAACCCTTCCTCAGTCAGTCAGTCTGTTATTGTCTCAGTGAACCCTTCCTCAGTCAGTCAGTCTGTTAATGTCTCAGTGAACCCTTCCTCAGTCAGTCAGTCAGTCAGTCTGTTATTGTCTCAGTGAACCCTTCCTCAGTCAGTCCATCTGTTATTGTCTCAGTGAACCCTTCCTCAGTCAGTCAGTCTGTTATTGTCTCAGTGAACCCTTCCTCAGTCAGTCAGTCAGTCTGTCAGTCTGTTATTGTCTCAGTGAACCCTTCCTCAGTCAGTCAGTCAGTCTGTTATTGTCTCAGTGAACCCTTCCTCAGTCAGTCAGTCTGTTATTGTCTCAGTGAACCCTTCCTCAGTCAGTCAGTCAGTCAGTCAGTCAGTCAGTCAGTCTGTTATTGTCTCAGTGAACCCTTCCTCAGTCAGTCAGTCTGTTATTGTCTCAGTGATCCCTTCCTCAGTCAGTCAGTCAGTCTGTTGTCTGTCAGTGAACCCTTCCTCAGTCAGTCAGTCAGTTATTGTCTGTCAGTGAACCCTTCCTCAGTCAGTCAGTCAGTCAGTCAGTCAGTCTGTTATTGTCTCAGTGAACCCTTCCTCAGTCAGTCAGTCAGTCTGTTATTGTCTGTCAGTGAACCCTTCCTCAGTCAGTCAGTCTGTTATTGTCTCAGTGAACCCTTCCTCAGTCAGTCAGTCAGTCAGTCAGTCAGTCAGTCTGTTATTGTCTGTCAGTGAACCCTTCCTCAGTCAGTCAGTCTGTTATTGTCTCAGTGAACCCTTCCTCAGTCAGTCAGTCTGTTATTGTCTCAGTGAACCCTTCCTCAGTCAGTCAGTCTGTTATTGTCTCAGTGAACCCTTCCTCGGTCAGTCAGTCTGTTATTGTCTCAGTGAACCCTTCCTCAGTCAGTCAGTCTGTTATTGTCTCAGTGAACCCTTCCTCAGTCAGTCAGTCAGTCTGTTATTGTCTCAGTGAACCCTTCCTCAGTCAGTCAGTCTGTTATTGTCTCAGTGAACCCTTCCTCAGTCAGTCAGTCAGTCTGTTATTGTCTCAGTGAACCCTTCCTCTGTCAGTCAGTCTGTTATTGTCTCAGTGAACCCTTCCTCAGTCAGTCAGTCTGTTATTGTCTCAGTGAACCCTTCCTCAGTCAGTCAGTCTGTTATTGTCTCAGTGAACCCTTCCTCAGTCAGTCAGTCAGTCTGTTATTGTCTCAGTGAACCCTTCCTCTGTCAGTCAGTCTGTTATTGTCTCAGTGAACCCTTCCTCAGTCAGTCAGTCTGTTATTGTCTCAGTGAACCCTTCCTCAGTCAGTCAGTCAGTCTGTTATTGTCTCAGTGAACCCTTCCTCAGTCAGTCAGTCTGTTATTGTCTCAGTGAACCCTTCCTCTGTCAGTCAGTCAGTCAGTCAGTCTGTTATTGTCTCAGTGAACCCTTCCTCTGTCAGTCAGTCAGTTATTGTCTCAGTGAACCCTTCCTCAGTCAGTCAGTCTGTTATTGTCTCAGTGAACCCTTCCTCAGTCAGTCAGTCTGTTATTGTCTCAGTGAACCCTTCCTCAGTCAGTCAGTCAGTCAGTCAGTCAGTCAGTCTGTTATTGTCTTAGTGAACCCTTCCTCTGTCAGTCAGTCAGTCTGTTATTGTCTCAGTGAACCCTTCCTCAGTCAGTCAGTCAGTCTGTTATTGTCTCAGTGAACCCTTCCTCAGTCAGTCAGTCTGTTATTGTCTGTCAGTGAACCCTTCCTCTGTCAGTCAGTCAGTCTGTTATTGTCTCAGTGAACCCTTCCTCAGTCAGTCAGTCTGTTATTGTCTGTCAGTGAACCCTTCCTCAGTCAGTCATTCAGTCTGTTATTGTCTCAGTGAACCCTTCCTCAGTCAGTCAGTCTGTTATTGTCTCAGTGAACCCTTCCTCAGTCAGTCAGTCTGTTATTGTCTCAGTGAACCCTTCCTCAGTCAGTCAGTCAGTCAGTCAGTCAGTCAGTCTGTTATTGTCTGTCAGTGAACCCTTCCTCTGTCAGTCAGTCAGTCTGTTATTGTCTCAGTGAACCCTTCCTCAGTCAGTCATTCAGTCTGTTATTGTCTCAGTGAACCCTTCCTCAGTCAGTCAGTCTGTTATTGTCTCAGTGAACCCTTCCTCAGTCAGTCAGTCTGTTATTGTCTCAGTGAACCCTTCCTCTGTCAGTCAGTCAGTCTGTTATTGTCTCAGTGAACCCTTCCTCAGTCAGTCAGTCTGTTATTGTCTCAGTGAACCCTTCCTCAGTCAGTCAGTCAGTCAGTCAGTCAGTCAGTCTGTTATTGTCTCAGTGAACCCTTCCTCAGTCAGTCAGTCTGTTATTGTCTCAGTGAACCCTTCCTCAGTCAGTCAGTCTGTTATTGTCTCAGTGAACCCTTCCTCGGTCAGTCAGTCAGTCAGTCTGTTAATGTCTCAGTGAACCCTTCCTCAGTCAGTCAGTCAGTCAGTCAGTTAGTCTGTTAATGTCTCAGTGAACCCTTCCTCAGTCAGTCAGTCAGTCAGTCTGTTATTGTCTCAGTGAACCCTTCCTCAGTCAGTCAGTCTGTTATTGTCTCAGTGAACCCTTCCTCAGTCAGTCAGTCAGTCAGTCAGTCTGTTATTGTCTCAGTGAACCCTTCCTCAGTCAGTCAGTCTGTTATTGTCTCAGTGAACCCTTCCTCAGTCAGTCAGTCTGTTATTGTCTCAGTGAACCCTTCCTCAGTCAGTCAGTCTGTTATTGTGGAGCCTGTTGGCCAGATAGCCAGTGGAGACTAGAGTGGAGCCTGTTGGCCAGATAGCCAGCGGAGACTAGAGTGGAGCCTGTTGGCCAGATAGCCAGCGGAGACTAGAGTGGAGCCTGTTGGCCAGATAGCCAGCGGAGACTAGAGTGGAGCCTGTTGGCCAGATAGCCAGTGGAGACTAGAGTGGAGCCTGTTGGCCAGATAGCCAGCGGAGACTAGAGTGGAGCCTGTTGGCCAGATAGCCAGCGGAGACTAGAGTGGAGCCTGTTGGCCAGATAGCCAGCGGAGACTAGAGTGTAGCCAGCGGAGACTAGAGTGGAGCCTGTTGGCCAGATAGCCAGCGGAGACTAGAGTGTAGCCTGTTGGCCAGATAGCCAGCGGAGACTAGAGTGGAGCCTGTTGGCCAGATAGTCAGTGGAGACTAGAGTGGAGCCTGTTGGCCAGATAGCCTGCGGAGACTAGAGTGGAGCCTGTTGGCCAGATAGCCAGCGGAGACTAGAGTGGAGCCTGTTAGCCAGATAGCCAGCGGAGACTAGAGTGGAGCCTGTTGGCCAGATAGCCAGCGGAGACTAGAGTGGAGCCTGTTGGCCAGATAGCCAGTGGAGACTAGACTGTAGCCTGTTGGCCAGATAGTCAGTGGAGACTAGAGTGGAGCCTGTTGGCCAGATAGCCAGCGGAGACTAGAGTGGAGCCTGTTGGCCAGATAGCCAGCGGAGACTAGAGTGGGGCCTGTTGGCCAGATAGTCAGTGGAGACTAGAGTGGAGCCTGTCGGCCAGGTAGCCAGTGGAGACTAGAGTGGAGCCTGTTGGCCAGTGGAGCCTAGAGTGGAGCCTGTTGGCCAGATAGCCAGTGGAGCCTAGAGTGGAGCCTGTTGGCCAGATAGCCAGTGGAGACTAGAGTGGGGCCTGTTGGCCAGATAGCCAGTGGAGCCTAGAGTGGAGCCTGTTGGCCAGATAGCCAGTGGAGCCTAGAGTGGAGCCTGTTGGCCAGATAGCCAGTGGAGACTAGAGTGGGGCCTGTTGGCCAGATAGCCAGTGGAGACTAGAGTGGGGCCTGTTGGCCAGATAGCCAGTGGAGACTAGAGTGGAGCCTGTTGGCCAGATAGCCAGTGGAGCCTAGAGTGGAGCCTGTTGGCCAGATAGCCAGCGGAGACTAGAGTGGAGCCTGTTGGCCAGATAGCCTGCGGAGACTAGAGTGGAGCCTGTTTGCCAGATAGCCAGTGGAGACTAGAGTGGAGCCTGTTGGCCAGATAGCCTGCGGAGACTAGAGTGGAGCCTGTTGGCCAGATAGCCAGCTGAGACTAGAGTGGAGCCTGTTTATCAGACAAAGCAAAGATGATTGCAACCCCAAGGTTGTAGGACAATCCACATTTACTGCTCCTTCTGAGGCTTGTTTTGGTTCTAGGGTTAGTGTTGGTTCTAGGGTTGGTGTTGGTTCTTGGGTTGGTGTTGGTTCTAGGGTTGGTTTTGGTGTTGGTTCCAGGGTTGGTTCCAGTGTTGGTGTTGGTTCTAGTGTTGGTTAAAGGGTTGGTGTTTGTTCCAGGGTTTGTTTTGGTTCCGGTTCTAGGGTCAGTGATGGTTCTAGGGTTGGTCTTGGTTCTAGGGTTGGTGTTGGTTCCGGTGTTAGTTCCGGTTCTAGGGTTGGTGTTGGTTCCAGTTCTAGGGTTGGTGTTGGTTCTAGGGTTAGGGATGGTTCCAGGGTTGGTGTTGGTTCCGGTTCTAGGGTTGGTGTTGGTTCTAGGGTTAGGGATGGTTCCAGTGTTGGTGTTGGTTCCGGTTCTAGGGTTAGTGATGGTTTTAGGGAGCCAGTGGTTCTTTATTCTGTCATTATGGTGTTGCCTTCTGACAGGGAGGAGCAACACTCTCATTATCTAGTGTGTCTGCACCTCTCATTAACCTGTTCTCTCTCCCTCTTCTCTCCAGCCTGTCCGTGTGTCTGCACCTCTCATTAACCTGTTCTCTCTCCCTCTTCTCTCCAGCCTGTCCGTGTGTCTGCACCTCTCATTAACCTGTTCTCTCTCCCTCTTCTCTCCAGCCTGTCCGTGTGTCTGCACCTCTCATTAACCTGTTCTCTCTCCCTCTTCTCTCCAGCCTGTCCTACAGTAAGAATGGAGTGATCCGTGTGGACGGCTTCTCCACCCCAGATCAGTTTGATGAGGAGGCTCTGTCCCTCTGGGCTCCTGATGTATACGAGGAGAATGAGTTGGACCCGGACTCCTCCAAGTACATCCTCTCATATATAGGAGACCAGTTTTGTCAGATGGTCACCACTGAGAACACTGCTGCTACATGGATCAAAAAAGATGGTATGGAGAGGAGCACAGAGAAGTGTTGTGGTTAGTCTGAAAGACAGAGGAGCACAGAGAAGTGTTGTTGTTAGTCTGAAAGACAGAGGAGCACAGAGAAGTGTTGTTGTTAGTCTGAAAGACAGAGGAGCACAGAGAAGTGTTGTTGTTAGCCTGAAAGACAGAGGAGCACAGAGAAGTGTTGTTGTTGTTAGCCTGAAAGACAGAGGAGCACAGAGAAGTGTTGTTGTTGTTAGCCTGAAAGACAGAGGAGCACAGAGAAGTGTTGTTGTTGTTAGCCTGAATGGCAGAGGAGCACAGAGAAGTGTTGTTGTTAGTCTGAAAGACAGGAGCACAGAGAAGTGTTGTTGTTAGCCTGAAAGACAGAGGAGCACAGAGAAGTGTTGTTGTTGTTAGTCTGAAAGACAGAGGAGCACAGAGAAGTGTTGTTGTTAGCCTGAAAGACAGGAGCACAGAGAGGTGTTGTTGTTAGTCTTAAAGACAGAGGAGCACAGAGAAGTGTTGTTGTTAGTCTGAAAGACAGAGGAGCACAGAGAAGTGTTGTTGTTAGCCTGAAAGACAGAGGAGCACAGAGAAGTGTTGTTGTTGTTAGTCTGAATGGCAGAGGAGCACAGAGAAGTGTTGTTGTTAGTCTGAAAGACAGGAGCACAGAGAAGTGTTGTTGTTAGCCTGAAAGACAGAGGAGCACAGAGAAGTGTTGTTGTTATTAGCCTGAAAGACAGAGGAGCACAGAGAAGTGTTGTTGTTGTTAGTCTGAATGGCAGAGGAGCACAGAGAAGTGTTGTTGTTAGTCTGAAAGACAGGAGCACAGAGAAGTGTTGTTGTTAGCCTGAAAGACAGAGGAGCACAGAGAAGTGTTGTTGTTGTTAGTCTGAAAGACAGGAGCACAGAGAAGTGTTGTTGTTAGCCTGAAAGACAGAGGAGCACAGAGAAGTGTTGTTGTTGTTAGTCTGAAAGACAGGAGCACAGAGAAGTGTTGTTGTTGTTAGCCTGAAAGACAGAGGAGCACAGAGAAGTGTTGTTGTTGTTAGTCTGAATGGCAGAGGAGCACAGAGAAGTGTTGTTGTTAGTCTGAAAGACAGAGGAGCACAGAGACATTCTCTCTGTTAGTCTTAGTGTTCCTGAAGAAAGCTGGGGTCAAACCTCAAACTAGTATCTGTGTGTTTTAACAGGTCAAACCATCCTGAACTGTAGAACAACTAAATGTTTTATTGTGGGTGTTATTGTACCAATGTTAGAGCCCTCTGAGGCCAGACTAGTCTATAAAGTCTTCTGCATGAATGAACCAGTCTGCCTGGAAGTGCTCTGCTGTCCTCTGCCTGTCCTGTTGTCTTCATCCTCCCTGTTTGTGTGTGCTTTGCCCTGCAGCCAAGATGGCCTGGAAGAGGGCAGTGAGAGGGGTCCGGGAGATGTGTGACGCGTGTGAAGCCACCTTGTTTAATATTCACTGGGTCTGCCACAAATGTGGCTTCGTGGTTTGTCTGGACTGTTACAAGGCAAAGGAGAGGAAGACCTCCAAAGGTCAGTCAACATTTAGGATGTTAACATTTTAAAACCTCTTCTTTTCCACCATAGACAAGTAGAGGATACAGGTTTCTCTCCATCTCTCCTCCCTCCCCCTCCCCCTGCCTCTCCTCCTCTCTCTCCTCCCCCTCTCCTTCCTCTCCCCCTCTCTCCTCCCTCTCTCCTTCCTCTCCCCCTTTCTCCCTCTCTCTCCTTCCTCTCTCTCTCCCTCTCTCTCCTTCCTCTCTCTCTCCCTCTCTCTCCTCCCTCTCTCCTCCCTCTCCTCCCTCTCCTCCCTCTCTCCTCCCTCTCTCCCTCTCCTCCCTCTCTCCCTCTCCTCCCTCTCTCTCCTTCCTCCCTCTCTCCCCTCCCTCTCTCCCTCTCTCTCCTCCCTCTCTCCCCCTCTCATCTCTCTCTCCTCCCTCTCTCCTCTCCTCTCTCCTCCCTCTCCGCCTCTCTCTCCTCTCCTCCCTCTCCGCCTCTCTCCTCTCTCCCCCTCTCTCCTCCCTCCCCCTCTCTCTCCTCCCTCTCCCTCTCTCTCCTCCCTCTCCCCCTCTCTCCTCCCTCTCCCCCTCTCCTCCCTCTCACCCCTCTCTCTCCTCTCTCTTTCCTCCCTCTGCCCCTCTCTCTCCTCCCTCCCTCTCCCCCTCTCTCCTCCCTCTCCCCCTCTCTCCTCCCTCTCCCCCTCTCTCTCCTCTCTCTTTCCTCCCTCTGCCCCTCTCTCTCCTCCCTCCCTCTCTCTCTCATCTCTATCCAAGGTGGGGGTCTGGTTGAGACAGACATTGTGTCGTAGTTCTGATGGTTGTTCACAGGGCCCTGGGCAGATGTAAATCACCATGTCGACAGACAGACATGGCATATCTGCTGTACCCAGCCTCTCTGTCTCTCTCTGTCTCTGTCTCCAATTCAAAGGGCTTTATTGGCATGGGAAACATGTTTTATTACCTCAACAGGTGAAATAAACATGACTCTCTCTGTCTGTCTGTCTGGACGGCAACCCTCCAGCTCCTACAGAGTGAAACCCCATCCATCACAGCTCCTACAGAGTGAAACCCCATCCATCACAGCTCCTACAGAGTGAAACCCCATCCATCACAGCTCCTACAGAGAGTGAAACCCCATCCATCACAGCTCCTAGAGAGTGAAACCCCATCCATCACAGCTCCTACAGAGTGTGAAACCCCATCCATCACAGCTCCTACAGAGAGTGAAACCCCATCCATCACAGCTCCTACAGAGTGAAACCCCATCAATCACAGCTCCTACAGAGTGAAACCCCATCCATCACAGCTCCTACAGAGAGTGAAACCCCATCCATCACAGCTCCTACAGAGAGTGAAACCCCATCCATCACAGCTCCTACAGAGTGAAACCCCATCCATCACAGCTCCTACAGAGAGTGAAACCCCATCCATCACAGCTCCTACAGAGTGTGAAACCCCATCCATCACAGCTCCTACAGAGTGAAACCCCATCCATCACAGCTCCTACAGAGAGTGAAACCCCATCCATCACAGCTCCTACAGAGAGAGAAACCCCATCCATCACAGCTCCTACAGAGAGTGAAACCCCATCCATCACAGCTCCTACAGAGAGTGAAACCCCATCCATCACAGCTCCTACAGAGTGTGAAACCCCATCCATCACAACTCCTACAGAGTGAAACCCCATCCATCACAGCTCCTACAGAGTGAAACCCCATCCATCACAGCTCCTACAGAGTGAAACCCCATCCATCACAGCTCCTACAGAGTGAAACCCCATCCATCACAGCTCCTACAGAGTGTGAAACCCCATCCATCACAGCTCCTACAGAGAGTGAAACCCCATCCATCACAGCTCCTACAGAGTGTGAAACCCCATCCATCACAGCTCCTACAGAGAGTGAAACCCCATCCATCACAGCTCCTACAGAGAGTGAAACCCCATCCATCACAGCTCATAGAGAGTGAAACCCCATCCATCACAGCTCCTACAGAGAGTGAAACCCCATCCATCACAGCTCCTACAGAGTGTGAAACCCCATCCATCACAGCTCCTACAGAGAGTGAAACCCCATCCATCACAGCTCATAGAGAGTGAAACCCCATCCATCACAGCTCCTACAGAGAGTGAAACCCCATCCATCACAGCTCCTACAGAGAGTGAAACCCCATCCATCACAGCTCCTACAGAGAGTGAAACCCCATCCATCACAGCTCCTACAGAGTGAAACCCCATCCATCACAGCTCCTACAGAGTGAAACCCCATCCATCACAGCTCCTACAGAGAGTGAAACCCCATCCATCACAGCTCCTACAGAGAGTGAAACCCCATCCATCACAGCTCCTACAGAGTGAAACCCCATCCATCACAGCTCCTACAGAGAGTGAAACCCCATCCATCACAGCTCCTACAAAGAGTGAAACCCCATCCATCACAGCTCATAGAGAGTGAAACCCCATTCATCACAGCTCCTACAGAGAGTGAAACCCCATCCATCACAGCTCCTACAGAGTGAAACCCCATCCATCACAGCTCCTACAGAGTGAAACCCCATCCATCACAGCTCCTACAGAGAGTGAAACCCCATCCATCACAGCTCCTACAGAGAGTGAAACCCCATCCATCACAGCTCCTACAGAGAGTGAAACCCCATCCATCACAGCTCCTACAGAGTGAAACCCCATTCATCACAGCTCCTACAGAGAGTGAAACCCCATCCATCACAGCTCCTACAGAGTGAAACCCCATCCATCACAGCTCCTACAGAGAGTGAAACCCCATCCATCACAGCTCCTACAGAGTGAAACCCCATCCATCACAGCTCCTACAGAGAGTGAAACCCCATCCATCACAGCTCCTACAGAGTGAAACCCCATCCATCACAGCTCCTACAGAGAGTGAAACCCCATCCATCACAGCTCCTACAGAGTGAAACCCCATCCATCACAGCTCCTACAGAGAGTGAAACCCCATCCATCACAGCTCCTACAGAGTGAAACCCCATCCATCACAGCTCCTACAGAGAGTGAAACCCCATCCATCACAGCTCCTACAGAGTGAAACCCCATCCATCACAGCTCCTACAGAGAGTGAAACCCCATCCATCACAGCTCCTACAGAGTGAAACCCCATCCATCACAGCTCCTACAGAGTGAAACCCCATCCATCACAGCTCCTACAGAGTGAAACCCCATCCATCACAGCTCCTACAGAGAGTGAAACCCCATCCATCACAGCTCCTACAGAGTGAAACCCCATCCATCACAGCTCCTACAGAGAGTGAAACCCCATCCATCACAGCTCCTACAGAGTGAAACCCCATCCATCACAGCTCCTACAGAGAGTGAAACCCCATCCATCACAGCTCCTACAGAGAGTGAAACCCCATCCATCACAGCTCATAGAGAGTGAAACCCCATTCATCACAGCTCCTACAGAGAGTGAAACCCCATCCATCACAGCTCCTACAGAGTGAAACCCCATCCATCACAGCTCCTACAGAGAGTGAAACCCCATCCATCACAGCTCCTACAAAGAGTGAAACCCCATCCATCACAGCTCATAGAGAGTGAAACCCCATTCATCACAGCTCCTACAGAGAGTGAAACCCCATCCATCACAGCTCCTACAGAGTGAAACCCCATCCATCACAGCTCCTACAGAGAGTGAAACCCCATCCATCACAGCTCCTACAGAGTGAAACCCCATCCATCACAGCTCCTACAGAGAGTGAAACCCCATCCATCACAGCTCCTAGAGAGTGAAACCCCATCCATCACAGCTCCTACAGAGAGTGAAACCCCATCCATCACAGCTCCTACAGAGTGAAACCCCATCCATCACAGCTCCTACAGAGAGTGAAACCCCATTCATCACAGCTCCTACAGAGAGTGAAACCCCATCCATCACAGCTCCTACAGAGTGAAACCCCATCCATCACAGCTCCTACAGAGAGTGAAACCCCATCCATCACAGCTCCTACAGAGTGAAACCCCATCCATCACAGCTCCTACAGAGAGTGAAACCCCATCCATCACAGCTCCTAGAGAGTGAAACCCCATCCATCACAGCTCCTACAGAGAGTGAAACCCCATCCATCACAGCTCCTAGAGAGTGAAACCCCATCCATCACAGCTCCTAGAGAGTGAAACCCCATCCATCACAGCTCCTACAGAGAGTGGAACCCCATCCATCACAGCTCCTACAGAGAGTGAAACCCCATCCATCACAGCTCCTACAGAGAGTGAAACCCCATCCATCACAGCTCCTACAGAGTGTGAAACCCCATCCATCACAGCTCCTACAGAGAGTGAAACCCCATCCATCACAGCTCCTACAGAGAGTGAAACCCCATCCATCACAGCTCCTACAGAGAGTGAAACCCCATCCATCACAGCTCCTACAGAGTGAAACCCCATCCATCACAGCTCCTACAGAGTGAAACCCCATCCATCACAGCTCCTACAGAGAGTGAAACCCCATCCATCACAGCTCCTACAGAGAGTGAAACCCCATCCATCACAGCTCCTACAGAGTGAAACCCCATCCATCACAGCTCCTACAGAGTGAAACCCCATCCATCACAGCTCCTACAGAGAGTGGAACCCCATCCATCACAGCTCCTACAGAGAGTGAAACCCCATCCATCACAGCTCCTACAGAGTGAAACCCCATCCATCACAGCTCCTACAGAGTGAAACCCCATCCATCACAGCTCCTACAGAGTGAAACCCCATCCATCACAGCTCCTACAGAGTGAAACCCCATCCATCACAGCTCCTACAGAGTGTGAAACCCCATCCATCACAGCTCCTACAGAGTGTGAAACCCCAACCATCACAGCTCCTACAGAGTGAAACCCCATCCATCACAGCTCCTACAGAGTGGAACCCCATCCATCACAGCTCCTACAGAGTGTGAAACCCCATCCATCACAGCTCCTACAGAGTGAAACCCCATCCATCACAGCTCCTACAGAGAGTGGAACCCCATCCATCACAGCTCCTAGAGAGTGAAACCCCATCCATCACAGCTCCTAGAGAGTGAAACCCCATCCATCACAGCTCCTACAGAGAGTGAAACCCCATCCATCACAGCTCCTACAGAGTGAAACCCCATTCATCACAGCTCCTACAGAGAGTGAAACCCCATCCATCACAGCTCCTACAGAGTGTGAAACCCCATCCATCACAGCTCCTACAGAGTGTGAAACCCCAACCATCACAGCTCCTACAGAGTGGAACCCCATCCATCACAGCTCCTACAGAGTGGAACCCCATCCATCACAGCTCCTACAGAGTGAAACCCCATCCATCACAGCTCCTACAAAGAGTGAAACCCCATCCATCACAGCTCCTACAGAGAGTGAAACCCCATCCATCACAGCTCCTACAGAGTGAAACCCCATCCATCACAGCTCCTACAGAGTGAAACCCAGACAGTGTGTTATTAACAGTTGTTCTAGTTGATATGATTCCCCATGTTGAGAAGCAGCAGCAGAGGATTCATTCTAATTCTCTAGTTGAACCTGTAAACTCCTGAGAGAGGGATGGAACATCAACACGGTCTGTTCCCAAGTAGTGTCTGAGGCCCAAATGGGACCCTATTCCCTTCATAGTGGACCACTCCAACACCCACAGAGCCCTGGTCAAAGTAGTGCACTATAAAGGGACTAGAGTAGCGTTTGGGAAGCAGCCAGACGGGGTTTCCATGGAGACCTGACGGGGTTTGTTGGTTTGAGGGTAGTAATGTGTGTTTTGTTGTTCCTCCAGACAAAGAGCTGTACGCCTGGCTGAAGTGTGTCAAGGGACAGCAGCATGGTCACAAGTACTTGATGCCAACTCAGATTATCCCAGGAACTGGTAGGAACCAATGATTTCTGTTCCTCTCTCTGTCTGGACCTCAGCCTGGGCTGGAATAGCTTTCATTATTCAGTTAGGAAAGTAGAACACAAAACAGGACTCCATTACAACAGAGTTAAACTACAAGACAGGACTCCATTACAACAGAGTTAAACTACAAGACAGGACTCCATTACAACACAGAGTTAAACTACAAGACAGGACTCCATTACAACAGAGTTAAACTACAAGACAGGACTCCATTACAACACATAGTTAAACTACAAGACAGGACTCCATTACAACACAGAGTTAAAGTACAAGACAGGACTCCATTACAACACAAGACAGGACTCCATTACAACACCAGACAGGACTCCATTACAACACAGAGTTAAACTACAACACAAGACATGACTCCATTACAACACAGAGTTAAAGTACAAGACAGGACTCCATTACAACACAGAGTTAAAGTACAACACCAGACAGGACTCCATTACAACAGAGTTAAACTACAAGACAGGACTCCATTACAACACAGAGTTAAACTACAAGACAGGACTCCATTACAACACAGAGTTAAACTACAAGACAGAACTCCATTACAACACAGAGTTAAACTACAAGACAGGACTCCATTACAACACAAGACAGGACTCCATTACAACACAGAGTTAAACTACAAGACAGGACTCCATTACAACAGAGTTAAACTACAAGACAGGACTCCATTACAACACAGAGTTAAACTACAAGACAGGACTCCATTACAACACAGAGTTAAACTACAAGACAGGACTCCATTACAACACAGAGTTAAACTACAAGACAGGACTCCATTACAACACCAGACAGGACTCCATTACAACACCAGACAGGACTCCATTACAACACAGAGTTAAACTACAACACCAGACAGGACTCCATTACAACACAGAGTTAAACTACAAGACAGGACTCCATTACAACACAGAGTTAAACTACAAGACAGGACTCCATTACAACACAGAGTTAAACTACAAGACAGGACTCCATTACAACACCAGACAGGACTCCATTACAACACCAGACAGGACTCCATTACAACACAGAGTTAAACTACAACACCAGACAGGACTCCATTACAACACAGAGTTAAACTACAAGACAGGACTCCATTACAACACAGAGTTAAACTACAACACCAGACATGACTCCATTACAACACAGAGTTAAAGTACAACACAGGACTCCATTACAACACAGAGTTAAACTACAAGACAGGACTCCATTACAACACAGAGTTAAAGTACAACTCAAGGTAAGACTCCATTACAACACAGTGTAAAGTACAACACAAGACAGGACTCCATTACATTGTTCTCCTCTGACAGTAACACCGTGTAGGTCTAACATGTTGACAGAAGTGTGTACTAATGACCAGTGGTCTGTTGTGCAGTTCTGACAGAGGTGGTGAGCGCCATGCATCTGTTCAGGGAGAAGTACAGCATCAGGTCTCCCTGTGTCTGTACTGGGAAACACAACCCTCTACTCAGCAAGATGCCTGCTACCAACGGAGTCTCTCAGGTATGGAGATACACTGCTGCTGCTCTGTTTCTGCTGCTTCTCAAGTGGCACCCTATTCCCTACGTAGTGCACTACTTTAGACCAGGGCCCTATGGAACCCTATTCCCTATATAATACAGTACTGTTGACCATAGCTCTATAGAACCCTATTCCCTATTAAGTGCACTACTTTAGACCAGGGCTCTATAGAACCCTATTCCCAACGTAGTGCACTACTTTAGACCAGGGCCCTATGGAACCCTATTCCCTATATAATACAGTATTGTTGACCAGAGCTCTATAGAACCCTATTCCCTATTAAGTGCACTACTTTAGACCAGGGCCCTATGGAACCCTATTCCCAACGTAGTGCACTACTTTAGACCAGGGCCCTATGGAACCCTATTCCCTATATAATACAGTACTGTTGACCAGAGCTCTATAGAACCCTATTCCCTATTAAGTGCACTACTTTTGACCAGAGCTCTATAGAACCCTATTCCCTATATAGTGCACGACTTTAGACCAGAGACCAGAGACCTATAGAACCATATTCCCTATATAGTGCACTACTTTTGACCTGAGCTCTATAGAACCCTATTCCCTATATAGTGCACTACTTTTGACCAGAGCCCTATCGCACCGTATTCACTACATGGGAATAAGGTGGTATTTGGGACACACATTCAAAGTTTCCAGTACTGCCAAACCCAGTATTGCCAAACCCAGTATTGCCAAACCCAGTATTGCCAAACCCAGTATTGCCAAACCCAGTATTGCCAAACCCAGTATTGCCAAACCCAGTACTAGTTAGACCTCTGCCTGTTAGCTCAATAATATAGGCTAGTTATAGCTCTGTCTGTTAGCTCAGTAATATAGACTAGTTAGACGTCTGTTAGCTCAGTAATGTAGACTAGTTAGAGCTCTGTGTTAACTCAGTAATATAGACTAGTTAGAGCTCTGTCTGTTAGCTCAGTAATATAGACTAGTTAGAGCTCTGTCTGTTAGCTCAGTAATATAGGCTAGTTAGAGCTCTGTTAGCTCAGTAATATAGACTAGTTAGACCTCTGTTAGCTCTGTAATATAGACTAGTTAGACCTCTGTCTGTTAGCTCAGTAATATAGACTAGTTAGACCTCTGTTAGCTCTGTAATATAGACTAGTTAGACCTCTGTCTGTTAGCTCAGTAATATAGGCTAGTTAGAGCTCTGTTAGCTCAGTAATATAGACTAGTTAGACCTCTGTTAGCTCTGTAATATAGACTAGTTAGAGCTCTGTCTGTTAGCTCAATAATATAGACTAGTAAGATGTCTGTTAGCTCAGTAATGTAGGCTAGTTAGAGCCCTGTCTGTTAGCTCAGTAATGTAGACTAGTTAGAGCTCGGTGTAGTCTGTTGAACAGTGTGTCTGTGACGTGTTGTTGTTGACCTGTGTAGTCTGTGATGTGTTGTTGACATGTGTAGTCTGTGATGTGTTGTTGTTGACCTGTGTAGTCTGTGATGTGTTGTTGTTGACCTGTGTAGTCTGTGATGTGTTGTTGTTGACCTGTGTAGTCTGTGATGTGTTGTTGTTGACCTGTGTAGTCTGTGACGTGTTGTTGTTGACCTGTGTAGTCTGTGACGTGTTGTTGTTGACCTGTGTAGTCTGTGACGTGTTGTTGTTGACCTGTGTAGTCTGTGACGTGTTGTTGTTGACCTGTGTAGTCTGTGATGTGTTGTTGTTGACCTGTGTAGTCTGTGATGTGTTGTTGTTGACCTGTGTAGTCTGTGATGTGTTGTTGTTGACCTGTGTAGTCTGTGATGTGTTGTTGTTGACCTGTGTAGTCTGTGATGTGTTGTTGTTGACCTGTGTAGTCTGTGATGTGTTGTTGTTGACCTGTGTAGTCTGTGATGTGTTGTTGTTGACCTGTGTAGTCTGTGATGTGTTGTTGTTGACCTGTGTAGTCTGTGATGTGTTGTTGTTGACCTGTGTAGTCTGTGATGTGTTGTTGTTGACCTGTGTAGTCTGTGATGTGTTGTTGTTGACCTGTGTAGTCTGTGATGTGTTGTTGTTGACCTGTGTAGTCTGTGATGTGTTGTTGTTGACCTGTGTAGTCTGTGATGTGTTGTTGTTGACCTTTGTAGTCTGTGATGTGTTGTTGTTGACCAGTGTAGTCTGTGATGTGTTGTTGTTGACCTGTGTAGTCTGTGATGTGTTGTTGTTGACCTGTGTAGTCTGTGATGTGTTGTTGTTGACCTGTGTAGTCTGTGATGTGTTGTTGTTGACCTGTGTAGTCTGTGATGTGTTGTTGTTGACCTGTGTAGTCTGTGATGTGTTGTTGTTGACCTGTGTAGTCTGTGATGTGTTGTTGTTGACCTGTGTAGTCTGTGATGTGTTGTTGTTGACCTGTGTAGTCTGTGATGTGTTGTTGTTGACCCGTCTCTCCTGGTCAGGTTCTCCAGAACGTGTTAAACCACAGCAACAAGATCTCTCTATGTAACGTGAAGACAGAGACTGGGCAGCTGAACCCCATCCAGGGTAAAGCTGAGACTAACGGAGGCTCCAGCCCTGCCTCGGACCCCTCCTCTGACTCCAAACTGACCCCCGGAGTCCCAGAGCCCTCTCCACTTCCTGGCTGACCTGACTGAACAGAAGTCACGGGAAGACAAGAAAGGTACATCACGGTAGCGCACTCTGTCTGCTGGTCAATGTGACTGTTAGCCCGGCCCGCTGAGAACTTTCCTCTAAGTGTGTGTCTAGTTTGTGCTCTTGTCAGGCTGCCAGCAGCGTTCCAACCCTCCTGTTTAGGGCTCAGTATGACTGTAGTTATACAGCAGCGTTCCAACCCTCCTGTTTAGGGCTCAGTATGACTAGTTATACAGCAGCGCTCCAACCCTCCTGTTTAGGGCTCAGTATGACTAGTTATACAGCAGCGTTCCAACCCTCCTGTTTAGGGCTCAGTATGACTGTAGTTATACAGCAGCGTTCCAACCCTCCAGTTTAGGGCTCAGTATGACTGTAGTTATACAGTAGCGTTCCAACCCTCCTGTTTAGGGCTCAGTATGACTGTAGTTATACAGCAGCGTTCCAACCCTCCAGTTTAGGGCTCAGTATGACTGTAGTTATACAGTAGCGTTCCAACCCTCCTGTTTAGGGCTCAGTATGACTAGTTATACAGCAGCGTTCCAACCCTCCTGTTTAGGGCTCAGTATGACTGTAGTTATACAGCAGCGTTCCAACCCTCCTGTTTAGGGCTCAGTATGACTGTAGTTATACAACAGCGTTCCAACCCTCCAGTTTAGGGCTCAGTATGACTGTAGTTATACAGTAGCGTTCCAACCCTCCTGTTTAGGGCTCAGTATGACTGTAGTTATACAGCAGCGTTCCAACCCTCCTGTTTAGGGTTCAGTATGACTGTAGTTATACAGCAGCGTTCCAACCCTCCTGTTTAGGGTTCAGTATGACTGTAGTTATACAGCAGCGTTCCAACCCTCCAGTTTAGGGCTCAGTATGACTGTAGTTATACAGCAGCGTTCCAACCCTCCTGTTTAGGGTTCAGTATGACTAGTTATACAGCAGCGCTCCAACCCTCCTGTTTAGGGCTCAGTATGACTGTAGTTATACAGCAGCGTTCCAACCCTCCTGTTTAGGGTTCAGTATGACTGTAGTTATACAGCAGCGTTCCAACCCTCCTGTTTATGGTTCAGTATGACTGTAGTTATACAGCAGCATTCCAACCCTCCAGTTTAGGGTTCAGTATGACTGTAGTTATATAATACTTAGTTGTTAGTGGTGTGATGATGATGATGATGATGATGATAAATACCAGATATCTCCAGAGGTTAGTTGTTACTGGTGTGATGATGATGATAAATACCAGATATCTCCAGAGGTTAGTTGTTACTGGTGTGATGATGATGATGATGATGTATTGTAACTGATATGTCTTGTCTCTGGCGTAGAAAACAAGGAGTCTCCTCTGGGTAAGGTGGGCAAGGAGGAGAAGGTCAGTAGCCTGGAGTCTCTCCACTGTAAAGCGTCTAGCCTGGTGTCTAACATCACAGAACAAGGCTCTACTCTAAGAGACCTCCTGACGACCACCGCTGGTAAACTCCGTCTGGGCTCTACTGATGCTGGCATGGCCTTCGCTCCTGTATACTCCACCGCAGCACAGGTACGTGGCTGGGACAGAGACACACCCAGTCCACCATTATCTTGCTGTATGGAGGGAATAACACGGTATTATTTCAACATGCTGATTCACATGTTCTGGTGCTGTATCTCTCCTCTCCAGATGGGGAAGAGCGGCCGTAGCATGCCCAACATCCTGGATGACATCATCGCGTCCGTGGTGGAGAACAAAATCCCTGCCGGCCGAGGAGCCAAGCTGAGTCTGAAGCTGGAGGCCACCACCACCACCACAGAGGACAGGGAGGTGAAGACAGAGAGGATCGAGAGGAAGAAGCAGCCTGGGACAGGGACAGGTCCTAACCCTGGGACGGGGACAGGTCCTAACCCTGGGACGGGGACAGGTCCTAACCCTGGGACGGGGACAGAAGAGCTTCCTGTACCCAAGCCTCAGCTAGAGAAGGCCCTGCAGCTCCATGCTGACATCCCCCACTGCTGGTTGTATGATCGCAGACTGCTCTGGCTGAAAGACCATCGACACCCTGGCAACTGGAAGCTGTTCAGAGAGTGTTGGAGACAGGGACAGGTCAGTCAGTCTCTAGTTCCTCCCTTCAGATGTTTCCTCACTCACTAGCTTCATCTCCAGTGCTTTTAGTTGGTGGAGAAGTGGAGATACAGTCCATGGTGAATATTTGGGTCCTACTGCACCACTGTGTGCAATATTCGTTGTTGCTTTGTCTCTGACCGGGCTGTAGAGCGCGGCGGTGGAGACCACCGGGCTGTAGAGAGAGAGCGGCGGTGGAGACCACCAGGCTGTAGAGAGAGACCGGTGGAGACCACCGGGCTGTAGAGAGAGAGCGGTGGAGACCACCAGGCTGTAGAGAGAGAGCGGCGGTGGAGACCACCAGGCTGTAGAGAGAGAGCGGTGGAGACCACCGGGCTGTAGAGAGAGAGCGGCGGAGACCACCGGGCTGTAGAGAGAGAGCGGTGGAGACCACCGGGCTGTAGAGAGAGCGGCGGTGGAGACCACCAGGCTGTAGAGAGAGACCGGTGGAGACCACCGGGCTGTAGAGAGAGCGGTGGAGACCACCAGGCTGTAGAGAGAGCGGCGGTGGAGACCACCAGGCTGTAGAGAGAGAGCGGTGGAGACCACCGGGCTGTAGAGAGAGAGCGGCGGAGACCACCGGGCTGTAGAGAGAGAGCGGTGGAGACCACCGGGCTGTAGAGAGAGAGCGGTGGAGACCACCGGGCTGTAGAGAGAGAGCGGTGGAGACCACCGGGCTGTAGAGAGAGAGCGGTGGAGACCACCGGGCTGTAGAGAGAGAGCGGTGGAGACCACCGGGCTGTAGAGAGAGAGCGGCGGAGGCTGTGAGGCCGACACGTAAAGCTTGTTAACTGTTGTGGGACGGTAGCATCCCACCTGGCCAATATACGGTGAAATTGCAGATCGCGGAATTCAAACTACAGAATTATAAATATTTCACTTTCATAAAATCACAAGTGTAATACATCAAAATAAAGCTTAACTTCTGGTTAATCCAGCCGCTGTGTCAGATTTCAAAAAGGCTTTACGGCGAAAACACACCATGCGGTTATCTGAGGACAGCGCCCCGCATACAACAGCATGAAAAACATATTTCAACCAGGCAGGTGCGCCACGAAGGTCAGAAATAGCGGTATAATTAATGCCTTACCTTTGAAGATCTTCTTCTGTTGGCACTCCAAAAGGTCCCAGTTACATCACAAATGGTCCTTTTGTTCTGTAATTTCTTTCTTTATATCCATAAAAACTCAGTTTAGCTGGCGCGCTTCAGTCAATAGTCCACCCAGTTTCCCTCCATCAAAATGCATAGCATACAAAATGAATCCCAAACGTTACTAATACATTTTTCCAAACAAATCAAACAACGTTTATAATCAAACCTTAGATACCCTAATATGTAAATAAACTATAACATTTAAGAAGGAGAATCGTTATTGTCTTCACTGGAGAAAAATACCAAAGAACGCTCTCTCTCTTCCACACGCTTGGAAACACTACAGCCAAAATGGGAGCCGCATAGAAAAACTAGAATTTCTGGCTCATTTTTCCAAAAAACAGCCTGAAACTCTGTCTACAGACTGTTGAGGTCTAGTGGAAGCCCGGGAACTGCGAACTGAGAGGACTTTGCCTTATCATAAAAGTGACAGCCGTTGAAAAGAGTGGTAAGCTGAACTTTTTGGGGGGGATGGTTTGTCCTCGGGGTTTCGCCTGCCATATCAGTGCTGTTATACTCACAGTCATAATTCAAACAGTTTTAGAAACTTTAGAGTGTTTTCTATCCAAATCTACCAATCATATCCTAGCTTCTGGGCCTGAGTAACAGGTAGTTTACTTTGGGCACGCTTTTCATCCGGACGTGAAGATACTGCCCAAGAGAGGTTAAAGAGCAGTGATAGTAGCAAGAGCAGTCTGCGGGTTTCTTCTTTCTTCTCATTTGATAAAAAGTATGATCCTGATGTGACGATTTCAACGTTACAACAACAACTACTGTCCTGTCTTCTCCAGCCTGTCCTGGTGACTGGGCTCCATAAGCCTCTGAATGCAGCTCTGTGGAAGGCAGACAGCTTCAACCTGGAGTTTGCTGACCATCAGGGAGACCTGCTGAACTGTAAAGATGGACTTGTCTCGAACTCTGGAATCAACGAGTTCTGGGACGGCTTCGAGGACCTCACCAGTGAGTAGCCTTCATCACTTATCAGGTTATTGATCCAGGACCTCACCAGTGAGTAGCCTTCATCACTTATCAGGTTATTGATCCAGGACCTCACCAGTGAGTAGCCTTCATCACTTATCAGGTTATTGATCCAGGACCTCACCAGTGAGTAGCCTTCATCACTTATCAGGTTATTGATCCAGGACCTCACCAGTGAGTAGCCTTCATCACTTATCAGGTTATTGATCCAGGACCTCACCAGTGAGTAGCCTTCATCACTTATCAGGTTATTGATCCAGGACCTCACCAGTGAGTAGCCTTCATCACTTATCAGGTTATTGATCCAGGACCTCACCAGTGAGTAGCCTTCATCACTTATCAGGTTATTGATCCAGGACCTCACCAGTGAGTAGCCTTCATCACTTATCAGGTTATTGATCCAGGACCTCACCAGTGAGTAGCCTTCATCACTTATCAGGTTATTGATCCAGGACCTCACCAGTGAGTAGCCTTCATCACTTATCAGGTTATTGATCCAGGACCTCACCAGTGAGTAGCCTTCATCATTTATCAGGTTATTGATCCAGGACCTCACCAGTGAGTAGCCTTCATCACTTATCAGGTTATTGATCCAGGACCTCACCAGTGAGTAGCCTTCATCACTTATCAGGTTATTGATCCAGGACCTCACCAGTGAGTAGCCTTCATCACTTATCAGGTTATTGATCCAGGACCTCACCAGTGAGTAGCCTTCATCACTTATCAGGTTATTGATCCAGGACCTCACCAGTGAGTAGCCTTCATCACTTATCAGGTTATTGATCCAGGACCTCACCAGTGAGTAGCCTTCATCACTTATCAGGTTATTGATCCAGGACCTCACCAGTGAGTAGCCTTCATCACTTATCAGGTTATTGATCCAGGACCTCACCAGTGAGTAGCCTTCATCACTTATCAGGTTATTGATCCAGGACCTCACCAGTGAGTAGCCTTCATCACTTATCAGGTTATTGATCCAGGACCTCACCAGTGAGTAGCCTTCATCATTTATCAGGTTATTGATCCAGGACCTCACCAGTGAGTAGCCTTCATCATTTATCAGGTTATTGATCCAGGGCCTCACCAGTGAGTAGTCTTCATCATTTATCAGGTTATTGATCCAGGACCTCACCAGTGAGTAGCCTTCATCACTTATCAGGTTATTGATCCAGGACCTCACCAGTGAGTAGCCTTCATCACTTATCAGGTTATTGATCGAGGACCTCACCAGTGAGTAGCCTTCATCACTTATCAGGTTATTGATCCAGGACCTCACCAGTGAGTAGCCTTCATCACTTAGCAGGTTATTGATCCAGGACCTCACCAGTGAGTAGCCTTCATCACTTATCAGGTTATTGATCCAGGACCTCACCAGTGAGTAGTCTTCATCACTTATCAGGTTATTGATCCAGGACCTCACCAGTGAGTAGCCTTCATCACTTATCAGGTTATTGATCCAGGACCTCACCAGTGAGTAGCCTTCATCACTTATCAGGTTATTGATCCAGGACCTCACCAGTGAGTAGCCTTCATCACTTATCAGGTTATTGATCCAGGACCTCACCAGTGAGTAGCCTTCATCACTTATCAGGTTATTGATCCAGGACCTCACCAGTGAGTAGCCTTCATCACTTATCAGGTTATTGATCCAGGACCTCACCAGTGAGTAGCCTTCATCACTTATCAGGTTATTGATCCAGGACCTCACCAGTGAGTAGCCTTCATCACTTATCAGGTTATTGATCCAGGACCTCACCAGTGAGTAGCCTTCATCACTTATCAGGTTATTGATCCAGGACCTCACCAGTGAGTAGTCTTCATCACTTATCAGGTTATTGATCCAGGACCTCACCAGTGAGTAGCCTTCATCACTTATCAGGTTATTGATCCAGGACCTCACCAGTGAGTAGTCTTCATCACTTATCAGGTTATTGATCCAGGACCTCACCAGTGAGTAGCCTTCATCACTTATCAGGTTATTGATCCAGGACCTCACCAGTGAGTAGCCTTCATCACTTAGCAGGTTATTGATCCAGGACCTCACCAGTGAGTAGTTATCATCACTTATCAGGTTATTGATCCAGGACCTCACCAGTGAGTAGCCTTCATCATTTATCAGGTTATTGATAATGATAGTATAGAGTATTCATATTATTAGTAATTAAGTATATTTATGATATACACTGAGTATTCAAAACATTAAGAGCTCCTGTCCAACTCTATTAAGGTGTTCTTAATGTTTTGTACACTAAGTGTCTACCCGGAGTATGCCAAACACTAAGTGTCTACCCGGAGTATGCCAAACACTAAGTGTCTACCCGGAGTATGCCAAACACTAAGTGTCGACCCGGAGTATGCCAAACACTAAGTGTCGACCCGGAGTATGCCAAACACTAAGTGTCGACCCGGAGTATGCCAAACACTAAGTGTCGACCCGGAGTATGCCAAACACTAAGTGTCGACCCGGAGTATGCCAAACACTAAGTGTCGACCCGGAGTATGCCAAACACTAAGTGTCGACCCGGAGTATGCCAAACACTAAGTGTCGACCCGGAGTATGCCAAACACTAAGTGTCGACCCGGAGTATGCCAAACACTAAGTGTCGACCCGGAGTATGCCAAACACTAAGTGTCGACCCGGAGTATACCAAACATCAGGAACACCTTCCTAATATTGAGTTGAACCCCTTTTGCCTTCAGAACAGTCTCAGTTTGTCGGGTCATGGACTCTACAAGGTTTCGAAAGCGTTCCACAGGGATGCTGGCCCCATGTTGAATCCAATGCTTCCCACCGTTGTCAAGTTGGCCTGATGTCTTCTGGGTAGTGGACCATTCTTGATATACAGTGCATTTACACATTTTGTTACGTTAGATTTATTCTAAACTGGATTAAAAATTCTGTAGACAATACCCCATAATGACAAAGTGAAAACAGGTTTTTAGAAAATGTTGCTAATTAAAAAATAAAAATAAACTTATTTACGTAAGTATTCAGACCCTTTGCTATGTGACTCGAAATTCAGCTCAGATGCATCCTGTTTCCATTGATCATCCTTGATGTTTTTACCACAGTACATGTGGTAAATTCAATTGATTGGACATGACTTGGCAAGGCACACACACCTGTCTATATAAGGTCCCACAGTTGATTGGACATGACTTGGCAAGGCACACACACCTGTCTATATAAGGTCCCACAGTTGATTGGACATGACTTGGCAAGGCACACACACCTGTCTATATAAGGTCCCACAGTTGATTGGACATGACTTGGCAAGGCACACACCTGTCTATATAAGGTCCCACAGTTGATTGGACATGACTTGGCAAGGCACACACACCTGTCTATATAAGGTCCCACAGTTGATTGGACATGACTTGGCAAGGCACACACACCTGTCTATATAAGGTCCCACAGTTGATTGGACATGACTTGGCAAGGCACACACCTGTCTATATAAGGTCCCACAGTTGATTGGACATGACTTGGCAAGGCACACACACCTGTCTATATAAGGTCCCACAGTTGATTGGACATGACTTGGCAAGGCACACACACCTGTCTATATAAGGTCCCACAGTTGATTGGACATGACTTGGCAAGGCACACACACCTGTCTATATAAGGTCCCACAGTTGATTGGACATGACTTGGCAAGGCACACACACCTGTCTATATAAGGTCCCACAGTTGATTGGACATGACTTGGCAAGGCACACACACCTGTCTATATAAGGTCCCACAGTTGATTGGACATGACTTGGCAAGGCACACACACCTGTCTATATAAGGTCCCACAGTTGATTGGACATGACTTGGCAAGGCACACACACCTGTCTATATAAGGTCCCACAGTTGATTGGACATGACTTGGCAAGGCACACACACCTGTCTATATAAGGTCCCACAGTTGATTGGACATGACTTGGCAAGGCACACACACCTGTCTATATAAGGTCCCACAGTTGATTGGACATGACTTGGCAAGGCACACACACCTGTCTATATAAGGTCCCACAGTTGATTGGACATGACTTGGCAAGGCACACACACCTGTCTATATAAGGTCCCACAGTTGATTGGACATGACTTGGCAAGGCACACACACCTGTCTATATAAGGTCCCACAGTTGATTGGACATGACTTGGCAAGGCACACACACCTGTCTATATAAGGTCCCACAGTTGATTGGACATGACTTGGCAAGGCACACACACCTGTCTATATAAGGTCCCACAGTTGATTGGACATGACTTGGCAAGGCACACACCTGTCTATATAAGGTCCCACAGTTGATTGGACATGACTTGGCAAGGCACACACACCTGTCTATATAAGGTCCCACAGTTGATTGGACATGACTTGGCAAGGCACACACACCTGTCTATATAAGGTCCCACAGTTGATTGGACATGACTTGGCAAGGCACACACACCTGTCTATATAAGGTCCCACAGTTGATTGGACATGACTTGGCAAGGCACACACACCTGTCTATATAAGGTCCCACAGTTGATTGGACATGACTTGGCAAGGCACACACACCTGTCTATATAAGGTCCCACAGTTGATTGGACATGACTTGGCAAGGCACACACACCTGTCTATATAAGGTCCCACAGTTGATTGGACATGACTTGGCAAGGCACACACACCTGTCTATATAAGGTCCCACAGTTGATTGGACATGACTTGGCAAGGCACACACACCTGTCTATATAAGGTCCCACAGTTGATTGGACATGACTTGGCAAGGCACACACACCTGTCTATATAAGGTCCCACAGTTGATTGGACATGACTTGGCAAGGCACACACACCTGTCTATATAAGGTCCCACAGTTGATTGGACATGACTTGGCAAGGCACACACACCTGTCTATATAAGGTCCCACAGTTGATTGGACATGACTTGGCAAGGCACACACACCTGTCTATATAAGGTCCCACAGTTGATTGGACATGACTTGGCAAGGCACACACACCTGTCTATATAAGGTCCCACAGTTGATTGGACATGACTTGGCAAGGCACACACACCTGTCTATATAAGGTCCCACAGTTGATTGGACATGACTTGGCAAGGCACACACACCTGTCTATATAAGGTCCCACAGTTGATTGGACATGACTTGGCAAGGCACACACACCTGTCTATATAAGGTCCCACAGTTGATTGGACATGACTTGGCAAGGCACACACACCTGTCTATATAAGGTCCCACAGTTGATTGGACATGACTTGGCAAGGCACACACACCTGTCTATATAAGGTCCCACAGTTGATTGGACATGACTTGGCAAGGCACACACACCTGTCTATATAAGGTCCCACAGTTGATTGGACATGACTTGGCAAGGCACACACACCTGTCTATATAAGGTCCCACAGTTGATTGGACATGACTTGGCAAGGCACACACACCTGTCTATATAAGGTCCCACAGTTGATTGGACATGACTTGGCAAGGCACACACACCTGTCTATATAAGGTCCCACAGTTGATTGGACATGACTTGGCAAGGCACACACACCTGTCTATATAAGGTCCCACAATTGATTGGACATGACTTGGCAAGGCACACACACCTGTCTATATAAGGTCCCACAGTTGATTGGACATGACTTGGCAAGGCACACACACCTGTCTATATAAGGTCCCACAGTTGATTGGACATGACTTGGCAAGGCACACACACCTGTCTATATAAGGTCCCACAGTTGACAATGCATGTCTGAGCAGAAACCAGGCCATGAGGTCGAAGGAATTGTCCGTAGAGCCCCGAGACAGGATGAAACACATTGCACAGATCTGGGGTAGGGTACCAAAACATATTCTGCAGCATTGAAGTTCCCCAAGAACACAGTGGCATCATTCTTAAATAGAAGAAGTTTGGAATCACCAAGACTCTCCCTAGATCTGGCTTCCCGGCCAAACTGAGCAATCGGGGGAGAAGGGCCTTGGTCAGGGAGGTGACAGAGCTCCAGAGTTCCTCTGTGGAGATGGGAGAAGCTTCCAGAAGGACAACCATCTCTGCAGCACTCCACCAATCAGGCCTTTATGGTAGAGTGGCCAGATGGAAGCCACTCCTCATTAAAAGGCACATGACAGCCTGCTTGGAGTTTGCAAAAAGGCACCTCAAGGACTTTCAGACCATGACAAACAAGATTCTCTGGTCTGGTGGAGCCAAAATTGAAATCCTTGGCCTGAATGCCATGGGTCACGTCTGGAGAAAACATGGCACCATCCCTATGGTGAAGCATGGTGGTGGCAGCATCATGCTGTCGGGATGACGCCCACATCATAGCTACGATAGGGCGACAGCTCATTGCTCACTCTGACACACTGAGTTCTGCCTTCAAGGTATGATTTCATCCATCTCAAGGCATCGGGGGAAAGTTTAACTTGGACAATTATGTGATGAGAACCTGATGGTTAACAGTATCAAACACAGCCCCAACAACGCCCCCTTTGTCCATCTTGGACATTTTCCTGAAGAAAGCAGTGTATGTTGTTGTATATTAGTTATAATACCAATGCATTGATTATGTCAATGTTTACAGGAAAGCATCTTTCCCTATCGATACTCTTACTAAAGTCTCCTGTGTTCCCTCCCCTACTCTCAGAGAGACCCAAGTCTAAAGACGGAGACACCGTGGTGTACAGGCTGAAGGACTGGCCATCAGGAGAGGAGTTCATGGCCCTGATGCCTTCCAGGTAGGCCAAGGCCAACTCATCATAGCCAAGCACACAGTCATAGTCATGGGGATTCTCCACAGTCTACTGGTTTGTCTGGGAAGTAGGTCCACTAGATCCAGCAATATAACACTGTCTATTAGATCTAGTAGATCCAGTTATATAACACTGTCTAGTAGATCCAGTAGGTCCAGCTATATCACACTGTCTAGTAGATCCAGCTATATCACACTGTCTAGTAGATCCAGCTATATAACACTGTCTAGTAGATCCAGTAGATCCAGCTGTATAACGCTCTCTCTCGCTGTTTTCTCTCTGTGTGTCCCTGTGTGTCGTCTGTCTGTCTGGTCTGGTCTGGTCTTGTCTAGGTATGATGACCTGATGAGGAATCTGCCCCTGCCTGAGTATTGTGACCCTGAAGGGAACCTCAACCTGGCCTCTCATCTACCCAGCTTCTTCGTACGCCCAGACCTCGGACCACGCCTCTGCTGTGCTTATGGTACGAGCGTTCATTTAACATCGACCAGGCCTCAGGTCACTGTCAATGAACGGGCATCAGGTCACTGTCAGTGAACGGGCCTCAGGTCTCAGGTCACTGTCAATGAACAGGCCTCAGGTCACTGTCAATGAACAGGCCTCAGGTCACTGTCAATGAACAGGCCTCAGGTCACTGTCAATGAACGGGCCTCAGGTCTCAGGTCACTGTCAATGAACAGGCCTCAGGTCACTGTCAATGAACAGGCCTCAGGTCTCTGTCAATGAACAGGCCTCAGGTCACTGTCAATGAACAGGCCTCAGGTCTCTGTCAATGAACAGGCCTCAGGTCACTGTCAATGAACGGGCCTCAGGTCTCAGGTCACTGTCAATGAACGGGCCTCAGGTCTCAGGTCACTGTCAATGAACAGGCCTCAGGTCTCTGTCAATGAACAGGCCTCAGGTCACTGTCAATGAATGGGCCTCAGGTCTCAGGTCACTGTCAATGAACGGGCCTCAGGTCACTGTCAATGAATGGGCCTCAGGTCTCAGGTCACTGTCAATGAATGGGCCTCAGGTCTGAGGTCACTGTCAATGAATGGGCCTCAGGTCTCAGGTCACTGTCAATGAACGGGCCTCAGGTCACTGTCAATGATCAGGCCTCAGGTCACTGTCAATGATCAGGCCTCAGGTCACTGTCAATGAACAGGCCTCAGGTCACTGTCAATGAACAGGCCTCAGGTCACTGTCAATGAACGGGCCTCAGGTCACTGTCAATGAATGGGTCTCAGGTCACTGTCAATGAACGGGCCTCAGGTCTCAGGTCACTGTCAGTGAACCGGCCTCAGGTCACTGTCAATGAACGGGCCTCGGGTCACTATCAATGAACGGGCCTCAGGTCACTGTCAATGAACGGGCCTCAGGTCTCAGGTCACTGTCAATGAACAGGCCTCAGGTCACTGTCAATGAACGGGCCTCAGGTCACTGTCAATGAATGGGTCTCAGGTCACTGTCAATGAACGGGCCTCAGGTCACTGTCAGTGAACCGGCCTCAGGTCACTGTCAATGAACAGGCCTCAGGTCACTGTCAATGATCAGGCCTCAGGTCACTGTCAATGAATGGGCCTCAGGTCACTGTCAATGAATGGGCCTCAGTTCACTGTCAATGAGCGGGCCTCAGGTCACTGTCAATGAACGGCCTCAGGTCACTATCAATGAACGGGCCTCAGGTCACTGTCAATGAACGGGCCTCAGGTCACTGTCAATGAACGGGCATCAGGTCACTGTCAATGAACGGGCCTCAGGTCACTGTCAATGAACGGGCCTCAGGTCACTGTCAGTGAACGGGCCTCAGGTCTCAGGTCACTGTCAATGAACGGGCATCAGGTCACTGTCAATGAACGGGCCTCAGGTCACTGTCAATGAACGGGCCTCAGGTCACTGTCAGTGAACGGGCCTCCGGTCACTGTCAGTGAACGGGCCTCAGGTCACTGTCAGTGAACGGGCCTCAGGTCACTGTCAATGAACGGGCCTCAGGTCACTGTCAATGAACAGGCCTCAGGTCACTGTCAATGAACGGGCCTCAGGTCACTGTCAATGAACGGGCCTCAGGTCACTGTCAATGAACGCCTCAGGTCACTGTCAATGAATGGGTCTCAGGTCACTCAGTGGCCTCAGGTCACTATCAATGAACGGGCCTCAGGTCACTGTCAATGAACGGGCCTCAGGTCTCAGGTCACTGTCAATGAACAGGCCTCAGGTCACTGTCAATGAATGGGCCTCAGGTCACTGTCAATGAACGGGCCTCAGGTCACTGTCAGTGAACGGGCCTCAGGTCACTGTCAATGAACAGGCCTCAGGTCACTGTCAATGAACAGGCCTCAGGTCACTGTCAATGAATGGGCCTCAGGTCACTGTCAATGAACGGGCCTCAGGTCACTGTCAATGAACGGGCCTCAGGTCACTGTCAATGAACGGGCCTCAGGTCACTGTCAATGAACGGGCCTCAGGTCACTGTCAATGAACGGGCCTCAGGTCACTGTCAATGAACGGGCCTCAGGTCACTGTCAATGAACGGGCCTCAGGTCACTGTCAGTGAACGGGCCTCAGGTCTCAGGTCACTGTCAATGAACGGGCCTCAGGTCACTGTCAATGAACGGGCCTCAGGTCACTGTCAATGAATCAGGCCTCGGGCCTCAGGTCACTGTCAATGAACGGGCCTCAGGTCACTGTCAATGAACGGGCCTCAGGTCACTGTCAATGAACGGGCCTCAGGTCACTGTCAATGAACGGGCCTCAGGTCACTGTCAATGAACGGGCCTCAGGTCTCAGGTCACTGTCAATGAACGGGCATCAGGTCACTGTCAATGAACGGGCCTCAGGTCACTGTCAGTGAACGGGCTCAGGTCTCAGGTCACTGTCAATGAACGGGCCTCAGGTCACTGTCAATGATCTCTCAGGTCACTGTCAATGAATGGGCCTCAGGTCACTGTCAATGAACGGGCCTCAGGTCACTGTCAATGAACGGGCCTCAGGTCACTGTCAATGAACGGGCCTCAGGTCACTGTCAGTGAACAGGTCACTGTCAGGCCTCAGGTCACTGTCAATGAACGGGCCTCAGGTCTCAGGTCACTGTCAATGAACGGGCAGGTCTCAGGTCACTGTCAGTGAACGGGCTCAGGGCTCAGGTCACTGTCAGTGAACGGGCCTCAGGTCACTGTCAGTGAACGGGCAGGTCTCAGGTCACTGGTGAACGGGCCTCAGGTCACTGTCAGTGAACGGGCCTCAGGTCACTGTCAGTGAACGGGCCTCAGGTCACTGTCAGTGAACGGGCCTCAGGTCACTGTCAGTGAACGGGCCTCAGGTCACTGTCAGTGAACGGGCCTCAGGTCACTGTCAATGAACGGGCCTCAGGTCACTGTCAGTGAACAGGCCTCAGGCCTCAGGTCACTGTCAGTGAACGGGCCTCAGGTCTCAGGTCACTGTCAATGAACGGGCCTCAGGTCACTGTCAATGAACGGGCCTCAGGGCTCAGGTCACTGTCAGTGAACGGGCCTCAGGTCACTGTCAGTGAACGGGCCTCAGGTCTCAGGTCACTGTCAGTGAACGGGCCTCAGGTCACTGTCAATGAACGGGCCTCAGGTCACTGTCAGTGAACGGGCCTCAGGTCACTGTCAGTGAACGGGCCTCAGGTCACTGTCAGTGAACGGGCCTCAGGTCACTGTCAATGAACGGGCAGGTCTCAGGTCACTGTCAATGAACGGGCCTCAGGTCACTGTCAATGAACAGGCCTCAGGTCTCAGGTCACTGTCAATGAACGGGCCTCAGGTCTCAGGTCACTGTCAATGAACAGGCCTCAGGTCACTGTCAATGAACGGGCCTCAGGGCGGGCCTCAGGTCTCAGGTCACTGTCAGTGAACGGGCCTCAGGTCACTGTCAATGAACAGGCCTCAGGTCACTGTCAATGAACGGGCCTGGTCTCAGGTCAGGTCTCAGGTCACTGTCAATGAACGGGCCTCAGGTCACTGTCAATGAACGGGCCTCAGGTCACTGTCAATGAACGGGCCTCAGGTCACTGTCAATGAACGGGCCTCAGGTCACTGTCAGTGAACGGGCCTCAGGTCACGGGCCTCAGGTCACTGTCAATGAACGGGCCTCAGGTCTCAGGTCACTGTCAGTGAACGGGCCTCAGGTCACTGTCAGTGAACGGGCCTCAGGTCACTGTCAATGAACGGGCCTCAGGTCTCAGGTCACTGTCAATGAACGGGCCTCAGGTCACTGTCAGTGAACGGGCCTCAGGTCACTGTCAGTGAACGGGCCTCAGGTCACTGTCAGTGAACGGGCCTCAGGTCACTGTCAGTGAACGGGCCTCAGGTCACTGTCAGTGAACGGGCCTCAGGTCACTGTCAGTGAACGGGCCTCAGGTCACTGTCAGTGAACGGGCCTCAGGTCACTGTCAATGAACGGGCCTCAGGTCTCAGGTCACTGTCAATGAACGGGCCTCAGGTCACTGTCAATGAACGGGCCTCAGGTCTCAGGTCACTGTCAATGAACGGGCCTCAGGTCACTGTCAATGAACAGGTCTCAGGTCACTGTCAATGAACGGGCCTCAGGTCTCAGGTCACTGTCAATGAACGGGCCTCAGGTCACTGTCAATGAACAGGCCTCAGGTCTCAGGTCACTGTCAATGAACGGGCCTCAGGTCACTGTCAATGAACGGGCCTCAGGTCACTGTCAATGAACGGGCCTCAGGTCTCAGGTCACTGTCAGTGAACGGGCCTCAGGTCACTGTCAGTGAACGGGCCTCAGGTCACTGTCAGTGAACGGGCCTCAGGTCACTGTCAGTGAACGGGCAGGTCTCAGGTCACTGTCAGTGAACGGGCCTCAGGTCACTGTCAGTGAACGGGCTGGTCTCAGGTCACTGTCAGTGAACGGGCCTCAGGTCAGGTCACTGTCAAGTGAACGGGTCTCAGGTCACTGTCAGTGAACGGGCCTCAGGTCACTGTCAGTGAACGGGCCTCAGGTCTCAGGTCACTGTCAGTGAACGGGCAGGTCTCAGGTCACTGTCAGTGAAACAGGCCTCAGGTCACTGTCAATGAACGGGCCTCAGGTCTCAGGTCACTGTCAATGGGCCTCAGGTCACTGTCAATGAACAGGCCTCAGGTCTCAGGTCACTGTCAATGAACGGGCCTCAGGTCACTGTCAGTGAACGGGCCTCAGGTCACTGTCAATGAACAGGCCTCAGGTCTCAGGTCACTGTCAATGAACGGGCCTCAGGTCACTGTCAGTGAACGGGCCTCAGGTCACTGTCAATGAACGGGCCTCAGGTCTCAGGTCACTGTCAATGAACAGGCCTCAGGTCACTGTCAATGAACAGGCCTCAGGTCTCAGGTCACTGTCAATGAACAGGCCTCAGGTCTCAGGTCACTGTCAGTGAACGGGCCTCAGGTCTCAGGTCACTGTCAGTGAACGGGCCTCAGGTCTCAGGTCACTGTCAGTGAACGGGCCTCAGGTCTCAGGTCACTGTCAGTGAACGGGCCTCAGGTCACTGTCAATGAACGGGCCTCAGGTCACTGTCAATGAACGGGCAGGTCTCAGGTCACTGTCAATGAACAGGCCTCAGGTCACTGTCAATGAACGGGCCTCAGGTCTCAGGTCACTGTCAGTGAACCAGGTCTCAGGTCACTGTCAATGTCAGTGAACAGGCCCTCAGGTCACTGTCAGTGAACGGGCCTCAGGTCTCAGGTCACTGTCAGTGAACTCAGGTCTCAGGTCACTGTCAATGAACACCATCAATATGTGTTTCAGGAAACTAACAAAGCAGAAATGGAACATGGCCTCAGGTCAATTCAATGAACAGGCATAGTTTATTCTGAGGTCAATGTCACTGAACAGGTCAGATTATCAGGTCAATGGAAGCCTTGGTACACATCAACAACAGGCTGAAGGTCTCAGGTCACTGTCAGTGAGTGGCCTCTGGCTGTCTCAGGTCACTGTCAGGAACTTTGGGACCTCTGGTCACTGTCAGTGACATCGGTCTCTGTCCTGGTCACTGTCAGTGAAGGGGCCTCAGGTCACTGTCAATGAACAGGCCTGGGCTGGTCACTGTCAATGAACAGGCCTCTGGTCACTGTCAATGAACACTGGGCCTCTAGGTCATAGTCAATAGATAGGCCTCAGGTCACTCTATAGGTCACTGTAAACAACCTGCCTCTGGTCACTGTCAGATAACCAACTGGGCCTCTATATGGTCATAGATGTCTGGGCTGTGCCTCTGGTCACTGTCAGTGAACTGGGCTGTGGTCACTGTCAGTGAACGGGCCACAACCCTGGGCTGGGCCTCTGGTCACTGTCAATGAACGGGCCTCAGGTCACTGTCAATGAACAGGCCTCAGGTCACTGTCAATGAACGGGCCTCAGTATACTGTCAATGAACCGGCCTCAGGTCACTGTCAATGAACAGGCCTCAGGTCACTGTAACCAAACTGGGCCTCAGGTCACTGTCAGTGAACCTGTCTCAGGTCTCTGTCAATAGATAACCATCAATATGTGCTTTATTATAGTCAATAGATAATGGAACACTGGCTGTGCTGCTGGAATAGTCAAAATAACCAAGCGAGACATAGTTTATTCTGATTTCAATGTCTACTGATATAGTCAGATTATCCTGGGAAGCCTTGAATACACATCAACAACATGCTGAAGCTTCCTCCTCTCTCCCTGTAGGATAACAGCAACTCAGGGCAGGACTTTGGGACAGCTAACCTTCAACATGGAGGTCTCTGACATCGTCTCTGTCCTGGTGTACGTAGGAGTGGCCAAGGGGAACGGAGTCCTGTCCAAGACGGGTAAGAATAACCAACCCTGGGCTGTGCTCTATATAGTCAATAGATAATCAACCCTGGGCTGTGCTCTATATAGTCAATAGATAACCAACACTGGGCTGTGCTCTATATAGTCAATAGATAACCAACACTGGGCTGTGCTCTATATAGTCAATAGATAACCAACCCTGGGCTGTGCTCTATATAGTCAATAGATAACCAACCCTGGGCTGTGCTCTATATAGTCAATAGATAACCAACACTGGGCTGTGCTCTATATAGTCAATAGATAACCAACACTGAACCCTGGGCTGTGCTCTATATAGTCAATAGATAACCAACACTGGGCTGTGCTCTATATAGTCAATAGATAACCAACCCTGGGCTGTGCTCTATAGAGTCAATAGATAACCAACCCTGGGCTGTGCTCTATATAGTCAATAGATAACCAACCCTGGGCTGTGCTCTATATAGTCAATAGATAACCAACACTGGGCTGTGCTCTATATAGTCAATAGATAACCAACACTGGGCTGTGCTCTATATAGTCAATAGATAACCAACACTGGGCTGTGCTCTATATAGTCAATAGATAACCAACACTGGGCTGTGCTCTATATAGTCAATAGATAACCAACACTGGGCTGTGCTCTATATAGTCAATAGATAACCAACACTGGGCTGTGCTCTATATAGTCAATAGATAACCAACACTGGGCTGTGCTCTATATAGTCAATAGATAACCAACACTGGGCTGTGCTCTATATAGTCAATAGATAACCAACCCTGGGCTGTGCTCTATATAGTCAATAGATAACCAACCCTGGGCTGTGCTCTATATAGTCAATAGATAACCAACACTGGGCTGTGCTCTGTATAGTCAATAGATAACCAACACTGGGCTGTGCTCTAGATAGTCAATAGATAACCAACCCTGGGCTGTGCTCTATATAGTCAATAGATAGCCAACCCTGGGCTGTGCTCTATATAGTCAATAGATAGCCAACCCTGGGCTGTGCTCTATATAGTCAATAGATAACCAACACTGGGCTGTGCTCTATATAGTCAATAGATAACTGACCCTCAACCCTGGGCTGTGCTCTATATAGTCAATAGATAACCAACACTGGAACTGTGCTCTATATAGTCAATAGATAACCAACACTGGACTGTGCTCTATATAGTCAATAGATAACCAACACTGGGCTGTGCTCTATATAGTCAATAGATAACCAACACTGGGCTGTGCTCTATATAGTCAATAGATAACCAACACTGGGCTGTGCTCTATATAGTCAATAGATAACCAACACTGGGCTGTGCTCTATATAGTCAATAGATAACCAACACTGAACCCTGGGCTGTGCTCTATATAGTCAATAGATAACCAACACTGAACCCTGGGCTGTGCTCTATATAGTCAATAGATAACCAACACTGGGCTGTGCTCTGTATAGTCAATAGATAACCAACCCTGGGCTGTGCTCTATATAGTCAATAGATAACCAACGCTGGGCTGTGCTCTATATAGTCAATAGATAACTGACCCTGAACCCTGGGCTGTGCTCTATATAGTCAATAGATAACCAACACTGGGCTGTGCTCTATATAGTCAATAGATAACCAACACTGGGCTGTGCTCTATATAGTCAATAGATAACCAACACTGGACTGTGCTCTATATAGTCAATAGATAACCAACACTGGGCTGTGCTCTATATAGTCAATAGATAACCAACACTGGGCTGTGCTCTATATAGTCAATAGATAACCAACACTGGGCTGTGCTCTATATAGTCAATAGATAACCAACACTGGGCTGTGCTCTATATAGTCAATAGATAACCAACACTGAACCCTGGGCTGTGCTCTATATAGTCAATAGATAACCAACCCTGGGCTGTGCTCTATATAGTCAATAGATAACCAACACTGGGCTGTGCTCTGTATAGTCAATAGATAACCAACCCTGGGCTGTGCTCTATATAGTCAATAGATAACCAACACTGGGCTGTGCTCTATATAGTCAATAGATAACCAACACTGGGCTGTGCTCTATATAGTCAATAGATAACCAACACTGGGCTGTGCTCTATATAGTCAATAGATAACCAACACTGGGCTGTGCTCTATATAGTCAATAGATAACCAACGCTGGGCTGTGCTCTATATAGTCAATAGATAACTGACCCTGAACCCTGGGCTGTGCTCTATATAGTCAATAGATAACCAACACTGGGCTGTGCTCTATATAGTCAATAGATAACCAACACTGGGCTGTGCTCTATATAGTCAATAGATAACCAACACTGGGCTGTGCTCTATATAGTCAATAGATAACCAACACTGGACTGTGCTCTATATAGTCAATAGATAACCAACACTGGGCTGTGCTCTATATAGTCAATAGATAACCAACACTGGGCTGTGCTCTATATAGTCAATAGATAACCAACACTGGACTGTGCTCTATATAGTCAATAGATAACCAACACTGGACTGTGCTCTATATAGTCAATAGATAACCAACCCTGGGCTGTGCTCTATATAGTCAATAGATAGCCAACCCTGGGCTGTGCTCTATATAGTCAATAGATAACCAACCCTGGACTGTGTTCTATATAGTCAATAGATAACCAACACTGGGCTGTGCTCTATATAGTCAATAGATAGCCAACACTGGGCTGTGCTCTATATAGTCAATAGATAACCAACACTGGGCTGTGCTCTATATAGTCAATAGATAACCAACACTGGGCTGTGCTCTATATAGTCAATAGATAACCAACACTGGGCTGTGCTCTATATAGTCAATAGATAACCAACACTGGGCTGTGCTCTATATAGTCAATAGATAACCAACACTGAACCCTGGGCTGTGCTCTATATAGTCAATAGATAACCAACACTGAACCCTGGGCTGTGCTCTATATAGTCAATAGATAACCAACACTGGGCTGTGCTCTGTATAGTCAATAGATAACCAACACTGGGCTGTGCTCTATATAGTCAATAGATAGCCAACCCTGGTCTGTGCTCTATATAGTCAATAGATAACCAACACTGGGCTGTGCTCTATATAGTCAATAGATAACCAACACTGGGCTGTGCTCTATATAGTCAATAGATAACCAACACTGGGCTGTGCTCTATATAGTCAATAGATAACCAACCCTGGGCTGTGCTCTATATAGTCAATAGATAACCAACACTGGGCTGTGCTCTATATAGTCAATAGATAACCAACACTGGGCTGTGCTCTATATAGTCAATAGATAACCAACCCTGGGCTGTGCTCTATATAGTCAATAGATAACCAACACTGGGCTGTGCTCTGTATAGTCAATAGATAACCAACACTGGGCTGTGCTCTATATAGTCAATAGATAACCAACACTGGGCTGTGCTCTATATAGTCAATAGATAACCAACACTGGGCTGTGCTCTGTATAGTCAATAGATAACCAACACTGAACCCTGGGCTGTGCTCTATATAGTCAATAGATAACCAACCCTGGGCTGTGCTCTATATAGTCAATAGATAACCAACACTGGGCTGTGCTCTGTATAGTCAATAGATAACCAACACTGGGCTGTGCTCTATATAGTCAATAGATAACCAACACTGGGCTGTGCTCTATATAGTCAATAGATAACCAACACTGGGCTGTGCTCTGTATAGTCAATAGATAACCAACACTGGGCTGTGCTCTATATAGTCAATAGATAACCAACACTGGGCTGTGCTCTGTATAGTCAATAGATAACCAACACTGGGCTGTGCTCTATATAGTCAATAGATAACCAACACTGGGCTGTGCTCTATATAGTCAATAGATAACCAACACTGGGCTGTGCTCTATATAGTCAATAGAGAACCAACACTGGGCTGTGCTCTATATAGTCAATAGATAACCAACCCTGGGCTGTGCTCTATATAGTCAATAGATAACCAACACTGGGCTGTGCTCTATATAGTCAATAGATAACCAACACTGGGCTGTGCTCTATATAGTCAATAGAGAACCAACACTGGGCTGTGCTCTATATAGTCAATAGATAACCAACACTGGGCTGTGCTCTATATAGTCAATAGATAACCAACACTGGGCTGTGCTCTATATAGTCAATAGATAACCAACACTGGGCTGTGCTCTATATAGTCAATAGAGAACCAACACTGGGCTGTGCTCTATATAGTCAATAGATAACCAACACTGGGCTGTGCTCTATATAGTCAATAGATAACCAACACTGGGCTGTGCTCTATATAGTCCTCTCTGAAGTGGTGAGACAGGGGTTACTGAAGTCCTGTTCCACTCTGAAGTGTTTGGAGTCCTTGTTCCTCCTCTCTCTCTCTCTGGTCTTGTCCTGTCCTGGGACTCTCTCTGGTCTTGTCCTGTCCTGGGACTCTCTCTCTTGTCCTGTACCTGGGACTCTCTCTCTTGTCCTGTCCTGGGACTCTCTCTCTTGTCCTGTACCTGGGACTCTCTCTCTTGTCCTGTCCTGGGACTCTCTCTCTGGTCCTGTACCTGGGACTCTCTCTCTGGTCCTGTCCTGTGACTCTCTCTTTCTGGTCCTGTCCTGTCCCTGTGACTCTCTCTCTGGTCCTGTCCTGTGACTCTCTCTTTCTGGTCCTGTCCTGTCCCTGTGACTCTCTCTCTGGTCCTGTCCTGTGACTCTCTCTTTCTGGTCCTGTCCTGTCCCTGTGACTCTCTCTCTGGTCCTGTCCTGTGACTCTCTTTCTGGTCCTGTCCTGTCCCTGTGACTCTCTCTCTGGTCCTGTCCTGTGACTCTCTCTTTCTGGTCCTGTCCTGTCCCTGTGACTCTCTCTCTGGTCCTGTCCTGTGACTCTCTCTTTCTGGTCCTGTCCTGTACCTGGGACTCTCTCTCTCTATCTCTCCACATCACTATTCATTACAGACGCATTCTCTCTCTCTCTCTCTCTCTCTCTCTCGCTCTCGCTCTCGCTCTCGCTCTCTCTCTCTCTCTCTCTCTCTCTCTCTCCTCATTACTATTCATTACAGACACCCTCTGTGCTCAGTCTCTCTCTCATCACTATTCATTTTTAAAGGGATGTTGATGCTTGTGTCAGCGAGCCCCGCTTCTCAGTGTTGTCAATATACAGCAGACTGAGATGTGTGGTGTTTGAACTCCCACTGTGTTTGTGTTGCAGGAGTGTTGAAGAGACTGGAGGAGGAAGACTTGGACGACAGCGTGAAGAAGAGATTAAAGGATTCCAGTGAGACGCCTGGAGCCTTGTGGCACATCTACATTAGCAAAGATGTGGAGAAAATTAAAGACTTTCTGCACAAGGTTATTCTCACTTTAATATGTTCTCTGTCTGTCTGGCCCTCTGGCTGGCCCTCTGTCTCTCTGTCTGGCTGTCTGTCTGGCCCTCTGGCTGGCTCTCTGTCTCTCTGGCTGGCTCTCTGTCTCTCTGGCTGGCTCTCTGGCTCTCTGGCTGGCTCTCTGGCTGTCTCTCTGTCTGGCCGGCCCTCTGGCTGTCTGGCTATCTGGCTGGCTCTCTGTCTCTCTGTCTGGCTGTCTGTCTGGCCCTCTGGCTGGCTCTCTGTCTCTCTGGCTGTCTCTCTGTCTGGCCGGCCCTCTGGCTGTCTGGCTATCTGGCTGGCTCTCTGTCTGGCTGGCTGTCTGGCTCTCTGTCTGGCTGGCTTGCCCTCTGGCGGGCTCTCTGTCTGTCACCCCTCAATGACAAAGCAAATCTAACAGAAATACCCCATCGACATAACATTCAGACCCTTTGCTATGAGGCTTGAAATTCAGCTCAGGTGCATCCTGTTTCCATTGATCATCCTTGAGATGTTTCTACAACTTGATTGGAGTCCACCTGTGGTAAGTTCCAATTGATTGGACATGATTTGGAAAGGCACACACCTGTCTATAAAAAGTCCCACAATGCATGTCAGAGCAAAAACCAAGCCATGAGGTGGATGGTATTGTCCGTAGAGCTCAGAGACAGGATTGTGTCGAGGCACAGATCTGGGGAAGGGTACCAAAACATTTCTGCAACATTGAAGGTCCCAAGAACACAGTGGCCTTGGAACCACCAAGACTCTTCCTAGAGCTGGCTGCCCGGCCAAACTGAGCGGAGAAAGGCCTTGGTCAGGGAGGTGACCGAGAACCCGATGGTCCCTCTGACAGAGCTCCAGAGTTCCTCCGTGGAGATGGGAGAACCTTCCAGCAGGACAACCATCTCTGCAGCACTCCACCAATCAGGCCTTTATGGTAGAGTGGCCAGACGGAAGCCACTCTTCAGGAAAAGGCACATGACAGCCCGCTTGGAGTTTGCCAAAATGCACCTGAAAATTCTCTGGTGTGAACTCTTTGGCCTGAATGACAAGCATCACGTCTCTCTCTCTCTCTGGTTCTCTCTCTTCCCCTCCTCTCCCTCTCTTCCCCTCCTCCTCTCCCTCTCCTCCTCTCGAGATGCCCTGATAGAACCCATCAGTCTGAGGGAGTTGTTTTACTATGGGACACAGCAGCCCAGCATCACGTCTCTCTCCTCCCCTCCTCCTCTCCCTTTCTTCCCCTCCTCCTTTCCCTCTTTCTCCTCCCCTCCTCCTCTCCCTCTTTCTCCTCCCCTCCTCCTCCCTCTTTCTCCTCCCCTCCTCTCCTCCCCTCCTCCTCTCTCTCCTCTCTGGATGCCCTTATAAAACCCATTAGTCAGAGGGAGTTGTTTTACTATGGGACACAGCAGCCCAGCATCACGTCTCTCGCCTCCCCTCCCTCTCCCTCTCTTCCCCTCCTCCTCTCCCTCTCTCTCCTCCCCTCTCCCTCTCTCTCCTCCCCTCCCTCTCTCTCTCCTCCCCTCCTCCTTTCCCTCTTTCTCGTCCCCTCCTCTCCCTCTCTCTCCTCCCCTCCTCCTCTCTCTCCTCTCTGGATGCACTTATAAAACCCATTAGTCAGAGGGAGTTGTTTTACTATGGGACACAGCAGCCCAGCATCACGTCTCTCTCCTCCCCTCCTCCTCTCCCTCTCTCTCCTCCCCTCCTCCTCTCCCTCTCTCTCCTCCCCTCCTCCTCTCTCCACTCTAGTCCTTCAGAGGGATGAGTTTTACTACGGGTCACAGCAGCCCAGCCTGACTGAGGAGACACTTTATTGCTTACTGAACTGTGTGTTGTGGTTGTACAGTTCTGTGGATGGTGGGTATCTCATCCAGCAGCCTTGTCTCTGTCTGGTTTACTGAGGAATGTCACTGATGTCCTGAATCTGACCTGGTGCTGTCCTGAATCTGACCTGGTCCCGTCCTGAATCTGACCTGGTCCCGTCCTGAATCTGACCTGGTCCCGTCCTGAATCTGACCTGGTCCCGTCCTGAATCTGACCTGGTCCCGTCCTGAATCTGACCTGGTCCCGTCCTGAATCTGACCTGGTGCTGTCCTGAATCTGACCTGGTGCTGTCCTGAATCTGACCTGGTCCCGTCCTGAATCTGACCTGGTGCTGTCCTGAATCTGACCTGGTCCCGTCCTGGTTCTGACCTGGTCCCGTCCTGAATCTGACCTGGTCCCGTCCTGAATCTGACCTGGTCCCGTCCTGAATCTGACCTGGTCCTGTCCTGAATCTGACCTGGTGCTGTCCTGAATCTGACCTGGTGCTGTCCTGAATCTGACCTGGTGCTGTCCTGAATCTGACCTGGTGCTGTCCTGAATCTGACCTGGTCCTGTCCTGAATCTGACCTGGTGCCGTCCTGAATCTGACCTGGTCCCGTCCTGAATCTGACCTGGTGCTGTCCTGAATCTGACCTGGTGCTGTCCTGAATCTGACCTGGTCCTGTCCTGAATCTGACCTGGTCCCGTCCTGAATCTGACCTGGTCCCGTCCTGAATCTGACCTGGTCCCGTCCTGAATCTGACCTGGTCCCGTCCTGTCTCTGACCTGGTCCCGTCCTGGTCCTGTCCTGAATCTGACCTGGTCCCGTCCTGAATCTGACCTGGTCCTGTCCTGGATCTGACCTGGTCCCGTCCTGAATCTGACCTGGTGCTCTCCTGAATCTGACCTGGTCCTATCCTGAATCTGACCTGGTCCCGTCCTGAATCTGACCTGGTCCCGTCCTGAATCTGACCTGGTCCCGTCCTGAATCTGACCTGGTCCCGTCCTGTCTCTGACCTGGTCCCGTCTTGGTCCTGTCCTGAATCTGACCTGGTCCTGTCCTGGATCTGACCTGGTCCTATCCTGAATCTGACCTTGTCCTGAATCTGACCTGGTCCTGTCCTGAATCTGACCTGGTCCTGTCCTAATCTGACCTGGTGCTGTCCTGAATCTGACCTGGTCCCGTCCTGAATCTGACCTGGTCCCGTCCTGAATCTGACCTGGTCCCGTACTGAATCTGACCTGGTCCCGTCCTGTCTCTGACCTGGTCCCGTGCTGAATCTGACCTGGTCCTGTCCTGGTTCTGACCTGGTCCTGTCCTGGTCCTGTCCTGAATCTGACCTGGTCCTGTCCTGGATCTGACCTGGTCCTATCCTGAATCTGACCTGGTCCTATCCTGAATCTGACATGGTCCTGTCATGAATCTGACCTGGTCCTGTCCTCAATCTGATCTGGTCCTGTCCTAAATATGAGCTGGTCCTGTCCTGAATCTGACCTTGTCCTGAATCTGACCTGGTCCTGTCCTGAATCTGACCTGGTCCTGTCCTAATCTGACCTGGTGCTGTCCTGAATCTGACCTGGTCCTGTCCTGAATCTAACCTGATCCTGTCCTGGTCATATCCTGAATCTGACCTTGTCCTGATTCTGACCTGGTCCTGTCCTGATTCTGACCTGGTCCTGTCCTGAATCTGACCTGGTCCTGGTCATATCCTGAATCTGACCTGGTCCTGCATCTGACCTGGTCCTGCCCTGAATCTGACCTGGTCCTGAATCTGACCTTGTCCTGAATCTGACCTGGTCCTGTCCTGAATCTGACCTTGTCCCGATTCTGACCTGGTGCTGTCCTGAATCTGACCTGGTCCCGTCCTGAATCTGACCTGGTCCCGTCCTGAATCTGACCTGGTCCCGTCCTGAATCTGACCTGGTCCCGTCCTGAATCTGACCTGGTGCCGTCCTGAATCTGACCTGGTCCCGTGCTGAATCTGACCTGGTCCCGTCCTGGTTCTGACCTGGTCCCGTCCTGGTTCTGACCTGGTCCCGTCCTGGTTCTGACCTGGTCCCGTCCTGGATCTGACCTGGTCCTATCCTGAATCTGACCTGGTCCTATCCTGAATCTGACCTGGTCCTGTCATGCATCTAACCTGATCCTGTCCTGGTCATATCCTGAATCTGACCTTGTCCTGATTCTGACCTGGTCCTGTCCTGAATCTGACCTGGTCCTGTCCTGAATCTGACCTGGTCCTGTCCTGAATCTAACCTGGTCCTCAATCTGATCTGGTCCTGAATCTGACCTGGTCCTGAATCTGACCTTTTCCTGTCCTGCATCTGACCTGGTCCTGAATCTGACCTGGTCCTCTCCTGAATCTGACCTTGTCCTGAATCTGACCTGGTCCTGTCCTGAATCTAACCTGATCCTGTCCTGAATCTGACCTTGTCCTGTCCCGATTCTGACCTGGTCCTGTCCTGAATTTGACCTGGTGCTGTCCTGAATCTGACCTGGTCCTGTATCTGACCTGGTCCTGTCCTGAATCTGACCTGGTCCTGTCTGAATCTGACCTGGTCCTGAATCTGACCTGGTCCTATCCTGAATCTGACCTGGTCCTGTCATGAATCTGACCTGGTCCTGTCATGAATCTGACCTGGTCCTCAATCTGACCTGGTCCTGTCCTGGTCATATCCTGAATCTGACCTGGTCCTGCATCTGACCTGGTCCTGCCCTGAATCTGACCTGGTCCTGAATCTGACCTTGTCCTGAATCTGACCTGGTCCTGTCCTGAATCTGACCTTGTCCCGATTCTGACCTGGTGCTGTCCTGAATCTGACCTGGTCCCGTCCTGAATCTGACCTGGTCCCGTCCTGAATCTGACCTGGTCCTGTCCTGAATCTGACCTGGTCCCGTCCTGAATCTGACCTGGTCCCGTCCTGAATCTGACCTGGTCCCGTCCTGAATCTGACCTGGTCCCGTCCTGAATCTGACCTGGTGCCGTCCTGAATCTGACCTGGTGCTGTCCTGAATCTGACCTGGTCCTATCCTGAATCTGACCTGGTCCTATCCTGAATCTGACCTGGTCCTGTCATGCATCTGACCTGGTCCTGTCCTCAATCTGACCTGGTCCTATCCTGAATCTGACCTGGTCCTATCCTGAATCTGACCTGGTCCCGTCCTGAATCTGACCTGGTCCCGTCCTGAATCTGACCTGGTCCCGTCCTGAATCTGACCTGGTGCCGTCCTGAATCTGACCTGGTGCTGTCCTGGATCTGACCTGGTCCTATCCTGAATCTGACCTGGTCCTATCCTGAATCTGACCTGGTCCTGTCATGCATCTGACCTGGTCCTGTCCTCAATCTGATCTGGTCCTCTCCTAAATATGAGCTGGTCCTCTCCTAAATATGAGCTGGTCCTGTCCTGAATCTGACCTGGTCCTGTCCTGAATCTGACCTTGTCCTGAATCTGACCTGGTCCTGTCCTAATCTGACCTGGTGCTGTCCTGAATCTAACCTGATCCTGTCCTGGTCATATCCTGAATCTGACCTTGTCCTGATTCTGACCTGGTCCTGTCCTGATTCTGACCTGGTCCTGTCCTGAATCTGACCTGGTCCTGTCCTGAATCTGACCTGGTCCTGTCCTGAATCTAACCTGGTCCTCAATCTGATCTGGTCCTGAATCTGACCTGGTCCTGAATCTGACCTTTTCCTGTCCTGCATCTGACCTGGTCCTGAATCTGACCTGGTCCTCTCCTGAATCTGACCTTGTCCTGAATCTGACCTGGTCCTGTCCTGAATCTAACCTGATCCTGTCCTGAATCTGACCTTGTCCTGTCCCGATTCTGACCTGGTCCTGTCCTGAATTTGACCTGGTCCTGTCCTGAATCTGACCTGGTCCTGTCCTGAATTTGACCTGGTGCTGTCCTGAATCTGACCTGGTCCTGTATCTGACCTGGTCCTGTCCTGAATCTGACCTGGTCCTGTCTGAATCTGACCTGGTCCTGAATCTGACCTGGTCCTGTCCTGAATCTGACCTGGTCCTGTCCTGAATCTAACCTGGTCCTCAATCTGATCTGGTCCTGAATCTGACCTGGTCCTGAATCTGACCTTTTCCTGTCCTGCATCTGACCTGGTCCTGAATCTGACCTGGTCCTCTCCTGAATCTGACCTTGTCCTGAATCTGACCTGGTCCTGTCCTGAATCTAACCTGATCCTGTCCTGAATCTGACCTTGTCCTGTCCCGATTCTGACCTGGTCCTGTCCTGAATTTGACCTGGTCCTGTCCTGAATCTGACCTGGTCCTGTCCTGAATTTGACCTGGTGCTGTCCTGAATCTGACCTGGTCCTGTATCTGACCTGGTCCTGTCCTGAATCTGACCTGGTCCTGTCTGAATCTGACCTGGTCCTGAATCTGACCTGGTCCTATCCTGAATCTGACCTGGTCCTGTCATGAATCTGACCTGGTCCTGTCATGAATCTGACCTGGTCCTCAATCTGACCTGGTCCTGTCCTGGTCATATCCTGAATCTGACCTGGTCCTGCATCTGACCTGGTCCTGCCCTGAATCTGACCTGGTCCTGAATCTGACCTTGTCCTGAATCTGACCTGGTCCTGTCCTGAATCTGACCTTGTCCCGATTCTGACCTGGTGCTGTCCTGAATCTGACCTGGTCCCGTCCTGAATCTGACCTGGTCCCGTCCTGAATCTGACCTGGTCCTGTCCTGAATCTGACCTGGTCCCGTCCTGAATCTGACCTGGTCCCGTCCTGAATCTGACCTGGTCCCGTCCTGAATCTGACCTGGTCCCGTCCTGAATCTGACCTGGTGCCGTCCTGAATCTGACCTGGTGCTGTCCTGAATCTGACCTGGTCCTATCCTGAATCTGACCTGGTCCTATCCTGAATCTGACCTGGTCCTGTCATGCATCTGACCTGGTCCTGTCCTCAATCTGACCTGGTCCTATCCTGAATCTGACCTGGTCCTATCCTGAATCTGACCTGGTCCCGTCCTGAATCTGACCTGGTCCCGTCCTGAATCTGACCTGGTCCCGTCCTGAATCTGACCTGGTGCCGTCCTGAATCTGACCTGGTGCTGTCCTGGATCTGACCTGGTCCTATCCTGAATCTGACCTGGTCCTATCCTGAATCTGACCTGGTCCTGTCATGCATCTGACCTGGTCCTGTCCTCAATCTGATCTGGTCCTCTCCTAAATATGAGCTGGTCCTCTCCTAAATATGAGCTGGTCCTGTCCTGAATCTGACCTGGTCCTGTCCTGAATCTGACCTTGTCCTGAATCTGACCTGGTCCTGTCCTAATCTGACCTGGTGCTGTCCTGAATCTAACCTGATCATGTCCTGGTCATATCCTGAATCTGACCTTGTCCTGATTCTGACCTGGTCCTGTCCTGATTCTGACCTGGTCCTGTCCTGAATCTGACCTGGTCCTGTCCTGAATCTGACCTGGTCCTGTCCTGAATCTAACCTGGTCCTCAATCTGATCTGGTCCTGAATCTGACCTGGTCCTGAATCTGACCTTTTCCTGTCCTGCATCTGACCTGGTCCTGAATCTGACCTGGTCCTCTCCTGAATCTGACCTTGTCCTGAATCTGACCTGGTCCTGTCCTGAATCTAACCTGATCCTGTCCTGAATCTGACCTTGTCCTGTCCCGATTCTGACCTGGTCCTGTCCTGAATTTGACCTGGTCCTGTCCTGAATCTGACCTGGTCCTGTCCTGAATTTGACCTGGTGCTGTCCTGAATCTGACCTGGTCCTGTATCTGACCTGGTCCTGTCCTGAATCTGACCTGGTCCTGTCTGAATCTGACCTGGTCCTGAATCTGACCTGGTCCTATCCTGAATCTGACCTGGTCCTGTCATGAATCTGACCTGGTCCTGTCATGAATCTGACCTGGTCCTCAATCTGACCTGGTCCTGTCCTGGTCATATCCTGAATCTGACCTGGTCCTGCATCTGACCTGGTCCTGCCCTGAATCTGACCTGGTCCTGAATCTGACCTTGTCCTGAATCTGACCTGGTCCTGTCCTGAATCTGACCTTGTCCCGATTCTGACCTGGTGCTGTCCTGAATCTGACCTGGTCCGTCCTGAATCTGACCTGGTCCCGTCCTGAATCTGACCTGGTCCTGTCCTGAATCTGACCTGGTCCCGTCCTGAATCTGACCTGGTCCCGTCCTGAATCTGACCTGGTCCCGTCCTGAATCTGACCTGGTCCCGTCCTGAATCTGACCTGGTGCCGTCCTGAATCTGACCTGGTGCTGTCCTGAATCTGACCTGGTCCTATCCTGAATCTGACCTGGTCCTATCCTGAATCTGACCTGGTCCTGTCATGCATCTGACCTGGTCCTGTCCTCAATCTGACCTGGTCCTATCCTGAATCTGACCTGGTCCTATCCTGAATCTGACCTGGTCCCGTCCTGAATCTGACCTGGTCCCGTCCTGAATCTGACCTGGTGCCGTCCTGAATCTGACCTGGTGCTGTCCTGGATCTGACCTGGTGCTGTCCTGGATCTGACCTGGTCCTATCCTGAATCTGACCTGGTCCTATCCTGAATCTGACCTGGTCCTGTCATGCATCTGACCTGGTCCTGTCCTCAATCTGATCTGGTCCTCTCCTAAATATGAGCTGGTCCTCTCCTAAATATGAGCTGGTCCTGTCCTGAATCTGACCTGGTCCTGTCCTGAATCTGACCTTGTCCTGAATCTGACCTGGTCCTGTCCTAATCTGACCTGGTGCTGTCCTGAATCTAACCTGATCCTGTCCTGGTCATATCCTGAATCTGACCTTGTCCTGATTCTGACCTGGTCCTGTCCTGATTCTGACCTGGTCCTGTCCTGAATCTGACCTGGTCCTGTCCTGAATCTGACCTGGTCCTGTCCTGAATCTAACCTGGTCCTCAATCTGATCTGGTCCTGAATCTGACCTGGTCCTGAATCTGACCTTTTCCTGTCCTGCATCTGACCTGGTCCTGAATCTGACCTGGTCCTCTCCTGAATCTGACCTTGTCCTGAATCTGACCTGGTCCTGTCCTGAATCTAACCTGATCCTGTCCTGAATCTGACCTTGTCCTGTCCCGATTCTGACCTGGTGCTGTCCTGAATCTGACCTGGTCCTGTCCTGAATCTGACCTGGTCCTGTCCTGAATCTGACCTGGTGCTGTCCTGAATCTGACCTGGTCCTGTATCTGACCTGGTCCTGTCCTGAATCTGACCTGGTCCTGTCTGATTCTGACCTGGTCCTGAATCTGACCTGGTCCTGTCATGAATCTGACCTGGTCCTGTCATGAATCTGACCTGGTCCTGTCATGAATCTGACCTGGTCCTCAATCTGATCTGGTCCTCTCCTGAATCTGAGCTGGTCCTGTCCTGAATCTGACCTGGTCCTGTCCTGAATCTGACCTGCCCTGATTCTGACCTGGTGCTGTCCTGAATCTGACCTGGTCCTGTCCTGAATCTGACCTGCCCTGATTCTGACCTGGTGCTGTCCTGAATCTGACCTGGTCCTGTCCTGAATCTAACCTGATCCTGTCCTGGTCATATCCTGCATCTGACCTGGTCCTGCCCTGAATCTGACCTGGTCCTGAATCTGACCTGGTTCTGAATCTGACCTTTTCCTGTCCTGAATCTGACCTGGTCCTGCTCTGAATCTGACCTGGTCCTGTCCTGAATCTGACCTGGTCCTGTCCTGCATCTGACCTGGTCCTGGATCTGACCTGGTTCTGAATCTGACCTGGTCCTGAATCTGACCTGGTTCTGAATCTGACCTTTTCCTGTCCTGAATCTGACCTGGTCCTGCTCTGAATCTGACCTGGTCCTGTCCTGAATCTGACCTGGTCCTGTCCTGCATCTGACCTGGTCCTGAATCTGACCTGGTCCTCTCCTGAATCTGACCTTGTCCTGAATCTGACCTGGTCCTGTCCTGAATCTAACCTGATCCTGTCCTGAATCTGACCTTGTCCTGTCCCGATTCTGACCTGGTGCTGTCCTGAATCTGACCTGGTCCTGTCCTGAATCTGACCTGGTCCTGTCCTGAATCTGACCTGGTGCTGTCCTGAATCTGACCTGGTCCTGTATCTGACCTGGTCCTGTCCTGAATCTGACCTGGTCCTGTCTGAATCTGACCTGGTCCTGAATCTGACCTGGTCCTATCCTGAATCTGACCTGGTTCTGAATCTGACCTTTTCCTGTCCTGAATCTAAGCTGGTCCTGTCGTGAATCTGACCTGGTCCTGTCCTGAATCTGACCTGCCCTGATTCTGACCTGGTGCTGTCCTGAATCTGACCTGGTCCTGTCCTGAATCTGACCTGGTCCTGTCCTGAATCTGACCTGGTGCTGTCCTGAATCTGACCTGGTCCTGTATCTGACCTGGTCCTGTCCTGAATCTGACCTGGTCCTGTCTGATTCTGACCTGGTCCTGAATCTGACCTGGTCCTGTCATGAATCTGACCTGGTCCTGTCATGAATCTGACCTGGTCCTGTCATGAATCTGACCTGGTCCTCAATCTGATCTGGTCCTCTCCTGAATCTGAGCTGGTCCTGTCCTGAATCTGACCTGGTCCTGTCCTGAATCTGACCTGCCCTGATTCTGACCTGGTGCTGTCCTGAATCTGACCTGGTCCTGTCCTGAATCTGACCTGCCCTGATTCTGACCTGGTGCTGTCCTGAATCTGACCTGGTCCTGTCCTGAATCTAACCTGATCCTGTCCTGGTCATATCCTGCATCTGACCTGGTCCTGCCCTGAATCTGACCTGGTCCTGAATCTGACCTGGTTCTGAATCTGACCTTTTCCTGTCCTGAATCTGACCTGGTCCTGCTCTGAATCTGACCTGGTCCTGTCCTGAATCTGACCTGGTCCTGTCCTGCATCTGACCTGGTCCTGGATCTGACCTGGTTCTGAATCTGACCTGGTCCTGAATCTGACCTGGTTCTGAATCTGACCTTTTCCTGTCCTGAATCTGACCTGGTCCTGCTCTGAATCTGACCTGGTCCTGTCCTGAATCTGACCTGGTCCTGTCCTGCATCTGACCTGGTCCTGAATCTGACCTGGTCCTCTCCTGAATCTGACCTTGTCCTGAATCTGACCTGGTCCTGTCCTGAATCTAACCTGATCCTGTCCTGAATCTGACCTTGTCCTGTCCCGATTCTGACCTGGTGCTGTCCTGAATCTGACCTGGTCCTGTCCTGAATCTGACCTGGTCCTGTCCTGAATCTGACCTGGTGCTGTCCTGAATCTGACCTGGTCCTGTATCTGACCTGGTCCTGTCCTGAATCTGACCTGGTCCTGTCTGAATCTGACCTGGTCCTGAATCTGACCTGGTCCTATCCTGAATCTGACCTGGTTCTGAATCTGACCTTTTCCTGTCCTGAATCTAAGCTGGTCCTGTCGTGAATCTGACCTGGTCCTGTCCTGAATCTGACCTGCCCTGATTCTGACCTGGTGCTGTCCTGAATCTGACCTGGTCCTGTCCTGAATCTGACCTGCCCTGATTCTGACCTGGTGCTGTCCTGAATCTGACCTGGTCCTGTCCTGAATCTAACCTGATCCTGTCCTGGTCATATCCTGCATCTGACCTGGTCCTGCCCTGAATCTGACCTGGTCCTGAATCTGACCTGGTTCTGAATCTGACCTTTTCCTGTCCTGAATCTGACCTGGTCCTGCTCTGAATCTGACCTGGTCCTGTCCTGAATCTGACCTGGTCCTGTCCTGCATCTGACCTGGTCCTGAATCTGACCTGGTCCTCTCCTGAATCTGACCTTGTCCTGAATCTGACCTGGTCCTGTCCTGAATCTAACCTGATCCTGTCCTGAATCTGACCTTGTCCTGTCCCGATTCTGACCTGGTGCTGTCCTGAATCTGACCTGGTCCTGTCCTGAATCTGACCTGGTCCTGTCCTGAATCTGACCTGGTGCTGTCCTGAATCTGACCTGGTCCTGTATCTGACCTGGTCCTGTCCTGAATCTGACCTGGTCCTGTCTGAATCTGACCTGGTCCTGAATCTGACCTGGTCCTATCCTGAATCTGACCTGGTTCTGAATCTGACCTTTTCCTGTCCTGAATCTAAGCTGGTCCTGTCGTGAATCTGACCTGGTCCTGTCCTGAATCTGACCTGCCCTGATTCTGACCTGGTCCTGTCCTGAATCTGACCTGGTGCTGTCCTGAATCTGACCTGGTCATATCCTGAATCTAACCTGATCCTGTCCTGGTCATATCCTGAATCTGACATTTTCCTATCCTGCATCTGACCTGGTCCTGCCCTGAATCTGACCTGGTCCTGAATCTGACCTGGTCCTATCTTGAATCTGACCTGGTTCTGAATCTGACCTTTTCCTGTCCTGAATCTGACCTGGTCCTGCCCTGAATCTGACCTGGTCCTGAATCTGACCTGGTCCTGTCCTGAATCTGACCTGGTCCTGTCCTGAATCTGACCTTGTCCTGTCCTGAATCTGACCTGGTCCTGTCCTGAATCTGACCTGGTCCTGTCCTGAATCTGACCTGGTCCTGTCCTGAATCTGACCTGGTCCTGTCCTGAATCTGACCTGGTCCTGTCCTGCATCTGACCTGGTCCTGAATCTGACCTGGTCCTCTCCTGAATCTGACCTTGTCCTGAATCTGACCTGGTCCTGTCCTGAATCTAACCTGATCCTGTCCTGAATCTGACCTTGTCCTGTCCCGATTCTGACCTGGTGCTGTCCTGAATCTGACCTGGTCCTGTCCTGAATCTGACCTGGTCCTGTCCTGAATCTGACCTGGTGCTGTCCTGAATCTGACCTGGTCCTGTATCTGACCTGGTCCTGTCCTGAATCTGACCTGGTCCTGTCTGAATCTGACCTGGTCCTGAATCTGACCTGGTCCTATCCTGAATCTGACCTGGTTCTGAATCTGACCTTTTCCTGTCCTGAATCTAAGCTGGTCCTGTCGTGAATCTGACCTGGTCCTGTCCTGAATCTGACCTGCCCTGATTCTGACCTGGTGCTGTCCTGAATCTGACCTGGTCCTGTCCTGAATCTGACCTGGTCCTGTCCTGAATCTGACCTGGTGCTGTCCTGAATCTGACCTGGTCCTGTATCTGACCTGGTCATATCCTGAATCTGACCTGGTCCTGTCTGATTCTGACCTGGTCCTGAATCTGACCTGGTCCTGTCATGAATCTGACCTGGTCCTGTCATGAATCTGACCTGGTCCTGTCATGAATCTGACCTGGTCCTCAATCTGATCTGGTCCTCTCCTGAATCTGAGCTGGTCCTGTCCTGAATCTGACCTGGTCCTGTCCTGAATCTGACCTGCCCTGATTCTGACCTGGTGCTGTCCTGAATCTGACCTGGTCCTGTCCTGAATCTGACCTGCCCTGATTCTGACCTGGTGCTGTCCTGAATCTGACCTGGTCCTGTCCTGAATCTAACCTGATCCTGTCCTGGTCATATCCTGCATCTGACCTGGTCCTGCCCTGAATCTGACCTGGTCCTGAATCTGACCTGGTTCTGAATCTGACCTTTTCCTGTCCTGAATCTGACCTGGTCCTGCTCTGAATCTGACCTGGTCCTGTCCTGAATCTGACCTGGTCCTGTCCTGCATCTGACCTGGTCCTGGATCTGACCTGGTTCTGAATCTGACCTGGTCCTGAATCTGACCTGGTTCTGAATCTGACCTTTTCCTGTCCTGAATCTGACCTGGTCCTGCTCTGAATCTGACCTGGTCCTGTCCTGAATCTGACCTGGTCCTGTCCTGCATCTGACCTGGTCCTGAATCTGACCTGGTCCTCTCCTGAATCTGACCTTGTCCTGAATCTGACCTGGTCCTGTCCTGAATCTAACCTGATCCTGTCCTGAATCTGACCTTGTCCTGTCCCGATTCTGACCTGGTGCTGTCCTGAATCTGACCTGGTCCTGTCCTGAATCTGACCTGGTCCTGTCCTGAATCTGACCTGGTGCTGTCCTGAATCTGACCTGGTCCTGTATCTGACCTGGTCCTGTCCTGAATCTGACCTGGTCCTGTCTGAATCTGACCTGGTCCTGAATCTGACCTGGTCCTATCCTGAATCTGACCTGGTTCTGAATCTGACCTCTTCCTGTCCTGAATCTAAGCTGGTCCTGTCGTGAATCTGACCTGGTCCTGTCCTGAATCTGACCTGCCCTGATTCTGACCTGGTGCTGTCCTGAATCTGACCTGGTCCTGTCCTGAATCTGACCTGCCCTGATTCTGACCTGGTGCTGTCCTGAATCTGACCTGGTCCTGTCCTGAATCTAACCTGATCCTGTCCTGGTCATATCCTGCATCTGACCTGGTCCTGCCCTGAATCTGACCTGGTCCTGAATCTGACCTGGTTCTGAATCTGACCTTTTCCTGTCCTGAATCTGACCTGGTCCTGCTCTGAATCTGACCTGGTCCTGTCCTGAATCTGACCTGGTCCTGTCCTGCATCTGACCTGGTCCTGAATCTGACCTGGTCCTCTCCTGAATCTGACCTTGTCCTGAATCTGACCTGGTCCTGTCCTGAATCTAACCTGATCCTGTCCTGAATCTGACCTTGTCCTGTCCCGATTCTGACCTGGTGCTGTCCTGAATCTGACCTGGTCCTGTCCTGAATCTGACCTGGTCCTGTCCTGAATCTGACCTGGTGCTGTCCTGAATCTGACCTGGTCCTGTATCTGACCTGGTCCTGTCCTGAATCTGACCTGGTCCTGTCTGAATCTGACCTGGTCCTGAATCTGACCTGGTCCTATCCTGAATCTGACCTGGTTCTGAATCTGACCTTTTCCTGTCCTGAATCTAAGCTGGTCCTGTCGTGAATCTGACCTGGTCCTGTCCTGAATCTGACCTGCCCTGATTCTGACCTGGTCCTGTCCTGAATCTGACCTGGTGCTGTCCTGAATCTGACCTGGTCATATCCTGAATCTAACCTGATCCTGTCCTGGTCATATCCTGAATCTGACATTTTCCTATCCTGCATCTGACCTGGTCCTGCCCTGAATCTGACCTGGTCCTGAATCTGACCTGGTCCTATCTTGAATCTGACCTGGTTCTGAATCTGACCTTTTCCTGTCCTGAATCTGACCTGGTCCTGCCCTGAATCTGACCTGGTCCTGAATCTGACCTGGTCCTGTCCTGAATCTGACCTGGTCCTGTCCTGAATCTGACCTTGTCCTGTCCTGAATCTGACCTGGTCCTGTCCTGAATCTGACCTGGTCCTGTCCTGAATCTGACCTGGTCCTGTCCTGAATCTGACCTGGTCCTGTCCTGAATCTGACCTGGTCCTGTCCTGAATCTGAACTGGTGCTGTCCTGAATCTAACATGATCCTGTCCTGAATCTGACCTGGTCCTGTCTGAATCTGACCTGGTCCTGAATCTGACCTGGTCCTATCCTGAATCTGACCTGGTTCTGAATCTGACCTTTCCTGTCCTGAATCTGACCTGGTCCTGTCCTGAATCTGACCTGGTCCTGAATCTGACCTTTTCCTGTCCTGAATCTGACCTGGTCCTGCTCTGAATCTGACCTGGTCCTGTCCTGAATCTGTCCTGAATCTGACCTGGTCCTGTCCTGAATCTGACCTGGTCCTGAATCTGACCTGGTCCTGTCCTGATCTGACCTGGTCCTGTCTGAATCTGACCTGGTCCTGAATCTGACCTGGTCCTGTCCTGAATCTGACCTGGTCCTGAATCTGACCTGGTCCTGTCCTGAATCTGACCTGGTCCTGTCCTGAATCTGACCTGGTCCTGTCCTGAATCTGACATGGTGATGTCCTGAATCTAACATGGTGCTGTCCTGAATCTGACCTGGTCCTGTCTGTATCTGACCTGGTCCTGAATCTGATCTGGTCCTATCCTGAATCTGACCTGGTCCTGAATCTGACCTGGTCCTGTCCCGATTCTGACCTGGTGCTGTCCCGAATCTGACCTGGTCCTGTCTTGATTCTGACCTGGTCCTGTCTTGATTCTGAGCTGGTCCTGTCCTGAATCTGACCTGGTCCTGTCCTGAATCTGACCTGGTCCTGTCCTGAATCTGACCTGGTCCTGTCCTGAATCTGAACTGGTGCTGTCCTGAATCTAACATGATCCTGTCCTGAATCTGACCTGGTCCTGTCTGAATCTGACCTGGTCCTGAATCTGACCTGGTCCTATCCTGAATCTGACCTGGTTCTGAATCTGACCTTTCCTGTCCTGAATCTGACCTGGTCCTGTCCTGAATCTGACCTGGTCCTGAATCTGACCTTTTCCTGTCCTGAATCTGACCTGGTCCTGCTCTGAATCTGACCTGGTCCTGTCCTGAATCTGTCCTGAATCTGACCTGGTCCTGTCCTGAATCTGACCTGGTCCTGGTCCTGTCCTGATCTGACCTGGTCCTGTCTGAATCTGACCTGGTCCTGAATCTGACCTGGTCCTGTCCTGAATCTGACCTGGTCCTGAATCTGACCTGGTCCTGTCCTGAATCTGACCTGGTCCTGAATCTGACCTGGTCCTGTCCTGAATCTGACCTGGTCCTGAATCTGACCTGGTCCTGTCTGAATCTGACCTGGTCCTGTCCTGAATCTGACCTGGTCCTGTCCTGAATCTGACCTGGTCCTGAATCTGACCTGGTCCTGTCCTGAATCTGACCTGGTCCTGAATCTGACCTGGTCCTGTCCTGAATCTGACCTGGTGCTGTCCTGAAGCTGACCTGGTGCTGTCCTGAATCTAACCTGATCCTGTCCTGAATCTGACCTGGTGCTGTCCTGAAGCTGACCTGGTGCTGTCCTGAATCTAACCTGATCCTGTCCTGGTCATATCCTGAATCTGACCTGGTCCTGTATCTGACCTTTTCCTGTCCTGCATCTGACCTGGTCCTGCCCTGAATCTGACCTGGTCCTGTCCTGAATCTGACCTGGTCCTGTCCTGAATCTGACCTGGTCCTGTCCTGAATCTGACCTGGTCCCGTCCTGAATCTGACCTGGTCCCGTCCTGGTCCTGTCCTGAATCTGACCTGGTCCTGTCCCGATTCTGACCTGGTGCTGTCCTGAATCTGACCTGGTCCTGTCCTGAATCTGACCTGGTCCTGTCCTGAATCTGACCTGGTCCTGTCCTGAATCTGACCTGGTCCCGTCCTGAATCTGACCTGGTCCCGTCCTGAATCTGATCTGGTCCTGTCCCGATTCTGACCTGGTGCTGTCTTGATTCTGACCTGGTCCTGTCTTGATTCTGACCTGGTCCTGTCCTGAATCTGACCTGGTCCTGTCCTGAATCTAACATGATCCTGTCCTGAATCTGACCTGGTCCTGAATCTGACCTGGTGCTGTCTTTATTCTGACCTGGTTTTTTCCTGAATCTGACCTGGTCCTGTCCTCAATCTGACCTGGTCCTTTCCTGAATCTGACCTGGTCCTGTCCTCAATCTGACCTGGTCCTGTCCTCAATCTGACCTGGTCCTGTCCTGAATCTGACCTTGTCCTGAATCTGACCTTGTGTTGTCCTGAATCTGACCTTGTGTTGTCCTGAATCTGACCTTGTGCTGTCCTGAATCTGACCTGGTGCTGTCCTGAGTCAATAACCTTAATACAGAGAAGCAGCATCATTTTATAGGGCATCTCTTTAGTTAACATCTATTAGCTGTGTTGTTTACTGTCTGTTCTACTGATGTCCTCCTCCATCAGGTTTCATGACGGAGCACCCAGGGTTGAATATAGATTACCTGTGGTGTTTACTGTCTGTTCTACTGATGTCCTCCTCCAGGGTTGAATATAGATTCATCTAATATTTAATCTGATGCAGGTTTCACCTGAATAGTATCTGCTGCTCTCTGTCTGTGGTCTGTCCGTCTGAATTAGCCCATCAGTCTAACCTCTCCTGTGTAGTTTCTGTGTATAATCTTAGCTGTGTGTTCTTCATGTGTTGTCAGCAGGTTGCTAAGGAGCAGGGGCGGAGATTTCAGCAGAGCACGACCCAATCAGAGAGCCGGGCCGGTACCTGAGCAGGAAGTTGCGTCAGCGTCTGTGGGAGGAGCATGATGTGCAGGGCTTGACCGTGGTTCAGTTCCTGGGGGACTCGGTCCTCATCCCGCCGGGCGCTGCACCAGGTACCTCTGGTAGATTTAGTTTGAACCTTTTATTAAACACTTATTTAAGAACGACGAGAGACACAACACTACATAAAGACCTAAGACAACAACATGGCAACAACACAACATGGCAACAACACAACATGACAACAACATGGCAACAACACAACATGGCAACAACACAACATGACAACAACATGGCAACAACACAACATGGCAACAACACAACATGGCAACAACACAACATGGCAACAACACAACATGACAACAACACAACATGACAACAACACAACATGACAACAACATGGCAACAACACAACATGGCAACAACACAACATGGCAACAACACAACATGGCAACAACACAACATGGCAACAACACAACATGACAACACAACATGGCAACAACATGGCAACAACACAACATGGCAACAACACAACATGGCAACAACACAACATGGCAACAACATGGCAACAACATGGCAACAACACAACATGGCAACAACACAACATGGCAACAACACAACATGGCAACAACACAACATGGCAACAACACAACATGGCAACAACACAACATGGCAACAACACAACATGGCAACAACACAACATGGCAACAACACAACATGGCAACAACACGGCATGGCAACAACATGGCAACAACACAACATGGCAACAACACAACATGGCAACAACACAACATGGCAACAACACAACATGGCAACAACACAACATGGCAACAACACAACATGACAACAACAGAACATGGCAACAACAGAACATGGCAACAACACAACATGGCAACAACACAACATGGCAACAACACAACATGGCAACAACACAACATGGCAACAACACTACATAAAGACCTAAGACAACAACATGGCAACAACACAACATGGCAACATGGCAACAACACAACATGGCAACAACACTACATAAAGACCTAAGACAACAACATGGCAACAACACAACATGGCAACAACACAACATGGCCACAACACAACATGGCAACAACACAACATAAAGACCTAAGACAACAACATGGCAACAACACAACATGGCAACAACACAACATGGCAACAACACAACATGGCAACAACACAACATGGCAACAACATGGCAACAACACAACATGACAACAACATGGCAACAACACAACATGACAACAACATGGCAACAACACAACATGACAACAACATGGCAACAACACAACATGGCAACAACACAACATGACAACAACACAACATGACAACAACATGGCAACAACATGGCAACAACACAACATGGCAACAACACAACATAAAGACCTAAGACAACAACATGGCAACAACACAACATGGCAACAACACAACATGGCAACAACACAACATAAAGACCTAAGACAACAACATGGCAACAACACAACATGGCAACAACATGGCAACAACACAACATGGCAACAACACAACAACAACACAACATGGCAACAACACTACATAAAGACCTAAGACAACAACATGGCAACAACACAACACAACATGACAACAACACAACATGACAACAACACAACATGACAACAACACTACATAAAGACCTAAGACAACAACATGGCAACAACACAACATGGCAACAACACAACATGGCAACAACACAACATGGCAACAACATGGCAACAACACAACATGACAACAACATGGCAACAACACAACATGACAACAACATGGCAACAACACAACATGACAACAACATGGCAACAACACAACATGGCAACAACACAACATGACAACAACACAACATGACAACAACATGGCAACAACATGGCAACAACACAACATGGCAACAACACAACATAAAGACCTAAGACAACAACATGGCAACAACACAACATGGCAACAACACAACATAAAGACCTAAGACAACAACATGGCAACAACACAACATGACAACAACATGGCAACAACACAACATGGCAACAACACAACATGACAACAACACTACATAAAGACCTAAGACAACAACATGGCAACAACACAACATGGCAACAACACAACATGGCAACAACACAACATGGCAACAACACAACATGACAACAACACAACATGGCTACAACAATACATAAAGACCTAAGACAACAACATGGCAACAACACAACATAAAGACCTAAGACAACAACATGACAACAACACAACATGGCAACAACACAACATGACAACAACACAACATGGCAACAACACAACATGACAACAACACAACATGGCAACAACACAACATGGCAACAACACAACATGGCAACAACACAACATGGCTACAACACTACATAAAGACCTAAGACACCAACATGGCAACAACACAACATAAAGACCTAAGACAACAACATGACAACAACACAACATGACAACAACACAACATGGCAACAACACTACATAAAGACCTAAGACAACATGGCAACAACACAACATGGCAACAACACAACATGACAACAACATGGCAACAACACAACATGGCAACAACACTACATAAAGATCTAAGACAACAACATGGCAACAACACAACATGGCAACAACACAACAACAACACAACATGGCAACAACACTACATAAAGACCTAAGACAACAACATGGCAACAACACAACACAACATGACAACAACACAACATGACAACAACACAACATGACAACAACACTACATAAAGACCTAAGACAACAACATGGCAACAACACAACATGGCAACAACACAACATGGCAACAACACTACATAAAGATCTAAGACAACAACATGGCAACAACACAACATGGCAACAACACAACATGACAACAACACAACATGGCAACAACACTACATAAAGACCTAAGACAACAACATGGCAACATCACAACATGGCAACATCACAACATGGCAACAACACAACATGGCAACAACACAACATGGCAACAACACAACATGGCAACAACACAACATGACAACAACATGGCAACAACACAACATGACAACAACACAACATGGCAACAACACTACATAAAGACCTAAGACAACAACATGGCAACAACACAACATGACAAGAACATGACGACAACACAACATGGCAACAACAACATGGCAACAACACAACATGACAACACACATGGCAACAACATGGTATCAACATGGTAGCAACACAACATGGCATCAACACAACATGGCAACAACATGGCAACAACACAACATGACGACAACAACATGACAATAACATGGCAACAACATGGTAGCAACACAACATGACAACAACATAGCAACAACACAAAATGGCAATAACACAACATCACAACAACACAACATGACAACAACATGGTAGCAACACATGGCAATAACACAACATGACAACAACATGGCAACAACACAACATGGCAACAACACAACATGACAACACATGACAACATGGTCACAACACATGGCAACAACACAACATGACGACAACACAACATGACGACAACAACACAACATGACAACACAGCATGGCCAAAACACAACATGGCAACAACACAACATGACAACACATGGCAACACATGAGAACACATGGCAACAACACAACACAACATGACAATGACAACACATGACAACAACATGGTAGCAACACAACATGGCAACAACACAACATGACAACAACACAACATGACAACACATGACAACAACATGGTTGACTCTGCTGTCTCTGTCCCCTTGGGTTCCCCAGGACGGACAACCACTGATACAGTAGACATGACTCTGCTGTCTCTGTCCCAGATTGCCTTGTCGGTGTTATATTGAACTAGTCAGATAAGAGGAGAGCCTACTGCCACTCTGCTTTGTTCTGTTGGAACTCACTGCCTTCTAGTGATACATGTTCTCAATCCTCTCTCCCCTCTCTCTCTCCCCTTCTCTCTCTCCCCTCCCTCTCTCCCCTTCTCTCTCTCCCCTCTCTCTCTCCCCTCCCTCTCTCCCCTTTCTCTCCCCCCCAGGACTGACTCTCTCCCCCTGATCTCTCTAGACATCTCTCTCCCCTTCTCTCTCCCCCTCTTCTCTCCCCCAGGACTCAACCCCTTCTCTCTCTCCCCCTCCCTCTCTCCTGTCTCTCTCTCTCCCCCCTTCTCTCTCCCCCCCCTCTCCCCCTCTCTCTCCCCCTCTCTGTCCCCTTCTCTCTCTCTCCCCTCCCTCTCCCCCCTTCTCTCTCTCCCTTCTCTCTCCCCCTCCCTCTCTCCCCTTCTCTCAACCCCTCTCTCCATCTCTCCCCTTCTCTCTCTCCCCTCCCCCTCCCCTTGTGTTGGCCTCATGTTCCCCTTCTCTCTGACCCCCCTTCCTCTCTCTCTCCCCCTCCTCTCTCCCCTTCTATCTTCCCTCTGTCTCTCTCTACCAGTCTAGTAGATGTCCAGATTCCCCTTCTCTCCCCTTATATCTCCCCTCACTCAGATCTCCCCTTCTCTCCCCTCCCTCTCCCCTCTGTTCTGTTGGAACTCACTCTCCTCTTCTCTCCTCTCCCATGTCTCTCTCCTCTCCCCTTCTCTCTCCTCTCCCCTCTCTCTCTCTCCCCCTCTCTCCCTCTCCCCCTCTCTCTCTCTCCCCCTCCCCCTCTCTCCCCCTTCTCTCTCTCTCCCCCTCCTCCCCTCTCCCTTCTCTCTCCTCTCCCCCTCTCTCCTCTCCCCTTCTCTCTCTCTCCCCCTCCCCTTCTCTCTCTCCCCTTCTCTCTCCTCTCCCCCTTCTCTCTCCTCTCCCCTTCTCTCTCCTCTCCTCCCCTTCTCTCTCTCCCCCTTCTCTCTCCTCTCTCTCCCTTCTCTCTCTCTCTCCCCCCTCTCCTCTCTCTCTCTCTCCTCTCCCCCTTCTCTCTCTTCCCCCCCTTCTCTCTCTCTCTCCCCCTTCTCTCTCCTCTCCCCCTCCCCCTCTGACAGGTGCAGAACCTTCACAGTTGTGTCCAGGTGATAAATGACTTTGTGTCTCCAGAGCATGTATTCCACTCCTTCCACCTGACACAGGAACTGAGGTCCTCCAGAGAAGAGCCCAACTACGAAGATAAACTACAGGTGGGTTGGCTGTGACGAACCCTGTCCTCTCCTGTTCTCATCTCAATGCGTTTCCCTTTAAAGTCACATTGGTACATCCATATTAGGACTTAAAATGAACTACTTTTTTGTTTGAATCACAGAATGCCCTTTTAATGTTCTCTACATACAGGGCCTTCAGAAATGGTTCACACCCCTTGACTTTTCCACATTTTGTTGTGTTACAGCCTGAATTTAACATTGATTCAATTGAGATTTTGTGTCAAAATACTCCATAATACTTCATCATTTTAAACACAGATTCAACCACAAAGACCATGGAGGTTTTCCATTGCCTCAGGAAGAAGGGCACCTATTGGTAGATGGGAAAAGACATTGTATATCATGGAGCATGGTGAAATGATTTGGGTGGTGTATCAATATACCCAGTCACTACCAAGATACAGGCGTCCTTACTAACTCAGTTGCTGGAGAAGGAAACCGCTCAGGGATTTTACCATGAGGCTAATGGTGACTTTAAAACAGTTACAGAGTTTAATGGCTGTGATTGGAGAGAACTGAGGATGGATCAACAACATTGTAGTTACTCCACAATACAAAGAGTGAAAAGAAGGAAGCCTGTACAGAATACAAATATTCCAAAACATGCACCCTGTTTGCAACAAGCCAATAAAGAAATACTGCGAAGAAATGAACTTTATGTCCTGAATACAACGTGTTACGTTTGGGGCAAATCCAACACATCACTGAGTAACACTCTTCATATTTCCATGCATTGTGGTGGCTGCGTCATGTTATGCTTGTCATCGGGAAGGACTGGGGAGTTTTTCAGGATAAAAAAATAAATGAAATTGAGCTAAGCACAGGCGAAAACCTGGTTGTCTGCTTTCCACCAGACACTGGGAGATGAATCCACCTTTCAGCAGGGCAATAATCTAAAACACAAGGCCAAATCTACACTGGAGTTGTTTACCAAGACAACATTGAATATTCCTGACTTGCCTGCTTAGAGTTTTGACTTAAATCTACGGCAAGACCTGAAAATGGATGTCTGACAATGATCAACAACTCATTTGACAGAGCTTGAAGAATTTTGAAAAGAATAATGGTCAAATGTTACATAAATCAGGTTTGGAAAGCTCTGAGAATTACCCAGAAAGACTCTCTGCTCTAATCACTGCCAAAGGTTATTCTACCGAGTATTGACTCAGGGGGTGTGGAAACTTATGTAAATGAGATTTCGGTATTTCATTTTTAATACATTTGCAGAAATTCCGAAAAACATATTTTCACTGTAACATGATGGGGTATTGTGTGTAGATGGGTGAGAATCCATTTTGAATTCAGGCCTGTAACACAACAAAATGTGGATAAGTCGAGGGGTTTGAATATTTTCTGAAGGTGGTGGACATAGTATCACCACGGTACAAAACAGAGACAAGTACAACGGATGAGCTCTCTTCTGGGAGCGAAGGAGAAACGGGCTTTGTGTCTGTAATAAAACTCAATACAGAGACAAGTACAACGGATGAGCTCTCTTCTGGGAGCGAAGGAGAAACAGGCTTTGTGTCTGTAATAAAACTCAATACAGAGACAAGTACAACGGATGAGCTCTCTTCTGGGAGCGAAGGAGAAACGGGCTTTGTGTCTGTAATAAAACTCAAAACAGAGACAAGTACAACGGATGAGCTCTCTTCTGGGAGCGAAGGAGAAACAGGCTTTGTGTCTGTAATAAAACTCAATACAGAGACAAGTACAACGGATGAGCTCTCTTCTGGGAGCGAAGGAGAAACGGGCTTTGTGTCTGTAATAAAACTCAATACAGAGACAAGTACAACGGATGAGCTCTTCTGGGAGCGAAGGAGAAACGGGCTTTGTGTCTGTAATAAAACTCAATACAGAGACAAGTACAACGGATGAGCTCTCTTCTGGGAGCGAAGGAGAAACGGGCTTTGTGTCTGTAATAAAACTCAATACAGAGACAAGTACAACGGATGAGCTCTCTTCTGGGAGCGAAGGAGAAACGGGCTTTGTGTCTGTAATAAAACTCAAAACAGAGACAAGTACAACGGATGAGCTCTCTTCTGGGAGCGAAGGAGAAACGGGCTTTGTGTCTGTAATAAAACTCAAACAGAGACAAGTACAACGGATGAGCTCTCTTCTGGGAGCGAAGGAGAAACGGGCTTTGTGTCTGTAATAAAACTCAATACAGAGACAAGTACAACGGATGAGCTCTCTTCTGGGAGCGAAGGAGAAACGGGCTTTGTGTCTGTAATAAAACTCAATACAGAGACAAGTACAACGGATGAGCTCTCTTCTGGGAGCGAAGGAGAAACGGGCTTTGTGTCTGTAATAAAACTCAATACAGAGACAAGTACAACGGATGAGCTCTCTTCTGGGAGCGAAGGAGAAACGGGCTTTGTGTCTGTAATAAAACTCAAAACAGAGACAAGTACAACGGATGAGCTCTCTTCTGGGAGCGAAGGAGAAACGGGCTTTGTGTCTGTAATAAAACTCAAAACAGAGACAAGTACAACGGATGAGCTCTCTTCTGGGAGCGAAGGAGAAACGGGCTTTGTGTCTGTAATAAAACTCAATACAGAGACAAGTACAACGGATGAGCTCTCTTCTGGGAGCGAAGGAGAAACGGGTTTTGTGTCTGTAATAAAACTCAATACAGAGACAAGTACAACGGATGAGCTCTCTTCTGGGAGCGAAGGAGAAACGGGCTTTGTGTCTGTAATAAAACTCAATACAGAGACAAGTACAACGGATGAGCTCTCTTCTGGGAGCGAAGGAGAAACAGGCTTTGTGTCTGTAATAAAACTCAATACAGAGACAAGTACAACGGATGAGCTCTCTTCTGGGAGCGAAGGAGAAACGGGCTTTGTGTCTGTAATAAAACTCAATACAGAGACAAGTACAACGGATGAGCTCTCTTCTGGGAGCGAAGGAGAAACGGGCTTTGTGTCTGTAATAAAACTCAATACAGAGACAAGTACAACGGATGAGCTCTCTTCTGGGAGCGAAGGAGAAACGGGCTTTGTGTCTGTAATAAAACTCAAAACAGAGACAAGTACAACGGATGAGCTCTCTTCTGGGAGCGAAGGAGAAACGGGCTTTGTGTCTGTAATAAAACTCAATACTGAGACAAGTACAACGGATGAGCTCTCTTCTGGGAGCGAAGGAGAAACGGGCTTTGTGTCTGTAATAAAACTCAATACAGAGACAAGTACAACGGATGAGCTCTCTTCTGGGAGCGAAGGAGAAACGGGCTTTGTGTCTGTAATAAAACTCAATACAGAGACAAGTACAACGGATGAGCTCTCTTCTGGGAGCGAAGGAGAAACGGGCTTTGTGTCTGTAATAAAACTCAATACAGAGACAAGTACAACGGATGAGCTCTCTTCTGGGAGCGAAGGAGAAACGGGCTTTGTGTCTGTAATAAAACTCAATACAGAGACAAGTACAACGGATGAGCTCTCTTCTGGGAGCGAAGGAGAAACGGGCTTTGTGTCTGTAATAAAACTCAATACAGAGACAAGTACAACGGATGAGCTCTCTTCTGGGAGCGAAGGAGAAACAGGCTTTGTGTCTGTAATAAAACTCAATACAGAGACAAGTACAACGGATGAGCTCTCTTCTGGGAGCGAAGGAGAAACGGGCTTTGTGTCTGTAATAAAACTCAATACAGAGACAAGTACAACGGATGAGCTCTCTTCTGGGAGCGAAGGAGAAACGGGCTTTGTGTCTGTAATAAAACTCAATACAGAGACAAGTACAACGGATGAGCTCTCTTCTGGGAGCGAAGGAGAAACGGGCTTTGTGTCTGTAATAAAACTCAAAACAGAGACAAGTACAACGGATGAGCTCTCTTCTGGGAGCGAAGGAGAAACGGGCTTTGTGTCTGTAATAAAACTCAATACAGAGACAAGTACAACGGATGAGCTCTCTTCTGGGAGCGAAGGAGAAACGGGCTTTGTGTCTGTAATAAAACTCAATACAGAGACAAGTACAACGGATGAGCTCTCTTCTGGGAGCGAAGGAGAAACGGGCTTTGTGTCTGTAATAAAACTCAAAACAGAGACAAGTACAACGGATGAGCTCTCTTCTGGGAGCGAAGGAGAAACGGGCTTTGTGTCTGTAATAAAACTCAATACAGAGACAAGTACAACGGATGAGCTCTCTTCTGGGAGCGAAGGAGAAACGGGCTTTGTGTCTGTAATAAAACTCAATACAGAGACAAGTACAATGGATGAGCTCTCTTCTGGGAGCGAAGGAGAAACGGGCTTTGTGTCTGTAATAAAACTCAATACAGAGACAAGTACAACGGATGAGCTCTCTTCTGGGAGCGAAGGAGAAACGGGTTTTGTGTCTGTAATAAAACTCAATACAGAGACAAGTACAACGGATGAGCTCTCTTCTGGGAGCGAAGGAGAAACGGGCTTTGTGTCTGTAATAAACTCAATACAGAGACAAGTACAACGGATGAGCTCTCTTCTGGGAGCGAAGGAGAAACAGGCTTTGTGTCTGTAATAAAACTCAATACAGAGACAAGTACAACGGATGAGCTCTCTTCTGGGAGCGAAGGAGAAACGGGCTTTGTGTCTGTAATAAAACTCAATACAGAGACAAGTACAACGGATGAGCTCTCTTCTGGGAGCGAAGGAGAAACGGGCTTTGTGTCTGTAATAAAACTCAATACAGAGACAAGTACAACGGATGAGCTCTCTTCTGGGAGCGAAGGAGAAACGGGCTTTGTGTCTGTAATAAAACTCAAAACAGAGACAAGTACAACGGATGAGCTCTCTTCTGGGAGCGAAGGAGAAACGGGCTTTGTGTCTGTAATAAAACTCAATACTGAGACAAGTACAACGGATGAGCTCTCTTCTGGGAGCGAAGGAGAAACGGGCTTTGTGTCTGTAATAAAACTCAATACAGAGACAAGTACAACGGATGAGCTCTCTTCTGGGAGCGAAGGAGAAACGGGCTTTGTGTCTGTAATAAAACTCAATACAGAGACAAGTACAACGGATGAGCTCTCTTCTGGGAGCGAAGGAGAAACGGGCTTTGTGTCTGTAATAAAACTCAATACAGAGACAAGTACAACGGATGAGCTCTCTTCTGGGAGCGAAGGAGAAACGGGCTTTGTGTCTGTAATAAAACTCAATACAGAGACAAGTACAACGGATGAGCTCTCTTCTGGGAGCGAAGGAGAAACGGGCTTTGTGTCTGTAATAAAACTCAATACAGAGACAAGTACAACGGATGAGCTCTCTTCTGGGAGCGAAGGAGAAACGGGCTTTGTGTCTGTAATAAAACTCAATACAGAGACAAGTACAACGGATGAGCTCTCTTCTGGGAGCGAAGGAGAAACGGGCTTTGTGTCTGTAATAAAACTCAATACAGAGACAAGTACAACGGATGAGCTCTCTTCTGGGAGCGAAGGAGAAACGGGCTTTGTGTCTGTAATAAAACTCAATACAGAGACAAGTACAACGGATGAGCTCTCTTCTGGGAGCGAAGGAGAAACGGGCTTTGTGTCTGTAATAAAACTCAATACAGAGACAAGTACAACGGATGAGCTCTCTTCTGGGAGCGAAGGAGAAACGGGCTTTGTGTCTGTAATAAAACTCAATACAGAGACAAGTACAACGGATGAGCTCTCTTCTGGGAGCGAAGGAGAAACGGGCTTTGTGTCTGTAATAAAACTCAAAACAGAGACAAGGTTCTCTCTGGTGAAGCTCAACTTCTCATACACCCAAACTCACAGACATCTGTATGTTTTGCCCTGCTCTATACAATGTCCTTCCATGGTACTAATGGCATGGTTTTCAGAGTGTTTAGTATTGGTAAATACCAGGCATTTAGTACTATTGACATGGTTTTCAGAGTGTTTAGTATTGGGTAAATACCAGGCATTTAGTACTAGTGACATGGTTTTCAGAGGGTTTAGTATTGGGTAAATACCAGGCATTTAGTACTAGTGACATGGTTTTCAGAGTGTTTAGTATTGGGTAAATACCAGGCATTTAGTACTATTGACATGGTTTTCAGAGGGTTTAGTATTGGTAAATACCAGGCATTTAGTACCATTGACATGGTTTTCAGAGGGTTTAGTATTGGGTAAATACCATGCATTTAGTACTATTGACATGGTTTTCAGAGTGTTTAGTATTGGTAAATACAAGGCATTTAGTACTAGTGACATGGTTTTCAGAGTGTTTAGTATTGGGTAAATACCAGGCATTTAGTACTATTGACATGGTTTTCAGAGTGTTTAGTATTGGGTAAATACCAGGCATTTAGTACTATTGACAATGGTTTTCAGAGGGTTTAGTATTGGTAAATACCAGGCATTTAGTACTATTGACATGGTTTTCAGAGTGTTTAGTATTGGTAAATACCAGGCATTTAGTACCATTGACATGGTTTTCAGAGTGTTTAGTATTGGTAAATACCAGGCATTTAGTACTATTGACATGGTTTTCAGAGGGTTTAGTATTGGTAAATACCAGGCATTTAGTACCATTGACATGGTTTTCAGAGTGTTTAGTATTGGTAAATACCAGGCATTTAGTACCATTGACATGGTTTTCAGAGTGTTTAGTATTGGTAAATACCAGGCATTTAGTACCATTTACATGGTTTTCAGAGTGTTTAGTATTGGTAAATACCAGGCATTTAGTACCATTGACATGGTTTTCAGAGTGTTTAGTATTGGTAAATACCAGGCATTTAGTACTATTGACATGGTTTTCAGAGGGTTTAGTATTGGTAAATACCAGGCATTCAGAACGAGCTTCAGATTCTGTTGATGGATGGTAAAAGCTGTTTGAGCTTTTTCAAAAACCAAAGTCAAACTGCTGTCACCTGACTGGAGAACAGTCTGCTGTCACCTGACTGGAGAACAGTCTGCTGTCACCTGACTGGAGAACAGTCTGCTGTCACCTGACTGGAGAACAGTCTGCTGTCACCTGACTGGAGAACAGTCTGCTGTCACCTGACTGGAGAACAGTCTGCTGTCACCTGACTGGAGAACAGTCTGCTGTCACCTGACTGGAGAACAGTCTGCTGTCACCTGACTGGAGAACAGTCTGCTGTCACCTGACTGGAGAACAGTCTGCAGTCACCTGACTGGAGAACAGTCTGCTGTCACCTGACTGGAGAACAGTCTGCTGTCACCTGACTGGAGAACAGTCTGCTGTCACCTGACTGGAGAACAGTCTGCTGTCACCTGACTGGAGAACAGTCTGCTGTCACCTGACTGGAGAACAGTCTGCAGTCACCTGACTGGAGAACAGTCTGCAGTCACCTGACTGGAGAACAGTCTGCTGTCACCTGACTGGAGAACAGTCTGCTGTCACCTGACTGGAGAACAGTCTGCTGTCACCTGACTGGAGAACAGTCTGCTGTCACCTGACTGGAGAACAGTCTGCTGTCACCTGACTGGAGAACAGTCTGCTGTCACCTGACTGGAGAACAGTCTGCTGTCACCTGACTGGAGAACAGTCTGCAGTCACCTGACTGGAGAACAGTCTGCTGTCACCTGACTGGAGAACAGTCTGCTGTCACCTGACTGGAGAACAGTCTGCTGTCACCTGACTGGAGAACAGTCTGCTGTCACCTGACTGGAGAACAGTCTGCTGTCACCTGACTGGAGAACAGTCTGCAGTCACCTGACTGGAGAACAGTCTGCAGTCACCTGACTGGAGAACAGTCTGCTGTCACCTGACTGGAGAACAGTCTGCTGTCACCTGACTGGAGAACAGTCTGCTGTCACCTGACTGGAGAACAGTCTGCTGTCACCTGACTGGAGAACAGTCTGCTGTCACCTGACTGGAGAACAGTCTGCTGTCACCTGACTGGAGAACAGTCTGCTGTCACCTGACTGGAGAACAGTCTGCAGTCACCTGACTGGAGAACAGTCTGCTGTCACCTGACTGGAGAACAGTCTGCTGTCACCTGACTGGAGAACAGTCTGCTGTCACCTGACTGGAGAACAGTCTGCTGTCACCTGACTGGAGAACAGTCTGCTGTCACCTGACTGGAGAACAGTCTGCTGTCACCTGACTGGAGAACAGTCTGCTGTCACCTGACTGGAGAACAGTCTGCTGTCACCTGACTGGAGAACAGTGTCATCCACATAAAAATGAACAGCTGTCTCAATATGGCTCACAGTGTTGTTGATACAGATAATTAACAGGGGACCTAAAATGGATCCTTGAGGCACACAGAGCACAACTCAACGGTGTCCGAACCATGTGCCTTAACACACCGGGTTCTATTTGACAAGTTGTTCACAAACCACTCCAGAGCATGACCAGTAATCCCAAATAGAGTCAATCTCTAAACCAAGACGGTATGGTCCCCAGTGTCAAACACCAAGACGGTCCGGTCCCCAGTGTCAAACACCAAGACGGTCCGGTCCCCAGTGTCAAACACCAAGACGGTCCGGTCCCCAGTGTCAAACACCAAGACGGTCCGGTCCCCAGTGTCAAACACCAAGACGGTCCGGTCCCCAGTGTCAAACACCAAGACGGTCCGGTCCCCAGTGTCAAACACCAAGACGGTCCGGTCCCCAGTGTCAAACACCAAGACGGTCCGGTCCCCAGTGTCAAACACCAAGACGGTCCGGTCCCCAGTGTCAAACACCAAGACGGTCCGGTCCCCAGTGTCAAACACCAAGACGGTCCGGTCCCCAGTGTCAAACACCAAGACGGTCCGGTCCCCAGTGTCAAACACCAAGACGGTATGGTCCCCAGTGTCAAACACCAAGACGGTCCGGTCCCCAGTGTCAAACACCAAGACGGTCCGGTCCCCAGTGTCAAACACCAAGACGGTCCGGTCCCCAGTGTCAAACACCAAGACGGTCCGGTCCCCAGTGTCAAACACCAAGGTCCCCGGTCCGGTCCCCAGTGTCAAACACCAAGACGGTCCGGTCCCCAGTGTCAAACACCAAGACGGTCCGGTCCCCAGTGTCAAACACCAAGACGGTCCGGTCCCCAGTGTCAAACACCAAGACGGTCCGGTCCCCAGTGTCAAACACCAAGACGGTCCGGTCCCCAGTGTCAAACACCAAGACGGTCCGGTCCCCAGTGTCAAACACCAAGACGGTCCGGTCCCCAGTGTCAAACACCAAGACGATATTCTGATTTCAGGTCATAGTCACACCCTGATTCAGAAGGCGGTGTTCTGATTTCAGGTCATAGTCACACCCTGATTCAGAAGGCGGTGTTCTGATTTCAGGTCATAGTCACACCCTGATTCAGAAGGCGGTGTTCTGATTTCAGGTCATAGTCACACCCTGATTCAGAAGGCGGTGTTCTGATTTCAGGTCATAGTCACACCCTGATTCAGAAGGCGGTGTTCTGATTTCAGGTCATAGTCACACCCTGATTCAGAAGGCGGTGTTCTGATTTCAGGTCATAGTCACACCCTGATTCAGAAGGCGGTGTTCTGATTTCAGGTCATAGTCACACCCTGATTCAGAAGGCGGTGTTCTGATTTCAGGTCATAGTCACACCCTGATTCAGAAGGCGGTGTTCTGATTTCAGGTCATAGTCACACCCTGATTCAGAAGGCGGTGTTCTGATTTCAGGTCATAGTCACACCCTGATTCAGAAGGCGGTGTTCTGATTTCAGGTCATAGTCACACCCTGATTCAGAAGGCGGTGTTCTGATTTCAGGTCATAGTCACACCCTGATTCAGAAGGCGGTGTTCTGATTTCAGGTCATAGTCACACCCTGATTCAGAAGGCGGTGTTCTGATTTCAGGTCATAGTCACACCCTGATTCAGAAGGCGGTGTTCTGATTTCAGGTCATAGTCACACCCTGATTCAGAAGGCGGTGTTCTGATTTCAGGTCATAGTCACACCCTGATTCAGAAGGCGGTGTTCTGATTTCAGGTCATAGTCACACCCTGATTCAGAAGGCGGTGTTCTGATTTCAGGTCATAGTCACACCCTGATTCAGAAGGCGGTGTTCTGATTTCAGGTCATAGTCACACCCTGATTCAGAAGGCGGTGTTCTGATTTCAGGTCATAGTCACACCCTGATTCAGAAGGCGGTGTTCTGATTTCAGGTCATAGTCACACCCTGATTCAGAAGGCGGTGTTCTGATTTCAGGTCATAGTCACACCCTGATTCAGAAGGCGGTGTTCTGATTTCAGGTCATAGTCACACCCTGATTCAGAAGGCGGTGTTAAAAGCCATCCGATCATCAGCTGAATTAGACCAGGACAGGGGTACAGGGGACCAGGACAGGGGTACAGGGGACCAGGACAGGGGTACAGGGGACCAGGACAGGGGTACAGGGGACCAGGACAGGGGTACAGGGGACCAGGACAGGGGTACAGGAGGAGGAGCAATTTCTGCAAAGTGCAACTCTATTTATTTAACTATTGGGCCAATAAAGGTGTACATATATTTTTTAAAGTATCTCTCCTCTCTGTCCTCACCCTCTCTCCATCTCTCTCTCTGCCTCTCCCTCCTGTTTAACCTCTCCTCTCTATCTCTCCCTCCTGTTTGACCTCTCCTTTCTGTCTCTCCCTCCTGTTTAACCTCTCCTTTCTGTCTCTCCCTCCTGTTTGACCTCTCCTTTCTGTCTCTCCCTCCTGTTTGACCTCTCCTTTCTATCTCTCCCTCCTGTTTGACCTCTCCTCTCTATCTCTCCCTCCTGTTTGACCTCTCCTCTCTATCTCTCCCTCCTGTTTGACCTCTCCTTTCTGTCTCTCCCTCCTGTTTGACCTCTCCTTTCTGTCTCTCCCTCCTGTTTGACCTCTCCTCTCTATCTCTCCCTCCTGTTTGACCTCTCCTTTCTGTCTCTCCCTCCTGTTTGACCTCTCCTTTCTGTCTCTCCCTCCTGTTTGACCTCTCCTTTCTATCTCTCCCTCCTGTTTGACCTCTCCTCTCTGTCTCTCCCTCCTGTTTGACCTCTCCTTTCTATCTCTCCCTCCTGTTTGACCTCTCCTCTCTATCTCTCCCTCCTGTTTGACCTCTCCTCTCTGTCCTCTCCCCAGGTAAAGAACATCTTGTTCCACTCTGTGAAGGATGCATTGACGTCGCTGAGGAGGTACAGCCAGGAGGAGGAAGAGAACTCCTGACCCGTAGTCCCCCTGGCTCCTCCCTCTCTGGCGCCTCCCTCTCTGGCGCCTCCCTCTCTGGCGCCTCCCTCCCTGGCGCCTCCCTCTCTGGCGCCTCCCTCTCTGGCGCCTCCCTCCCTGGCGCCTCCCTCTCTGGCGCCTCCCTCCCTGGCGCCTCCCTCCCTGGCGCCTCCCTCCCTGGCGCCTCCCTCTCTGAGACATCTTCCTTCAGCCTGGAACAGATATATACACACTGACACTAACCACAACAGCAGAACACACTACAACACACTAAAACTACATGTTACTGACCAGCATCACTACACAGCATCAGGATACTGACCATAGCAGCATCACCACCCAGCATCAGGGTACTGACCATAGCAGCATCAGGATACTGACCACAGCAGCATCACCACCCAGCATCAGGATACTGACCACAGCAGCATCACCACCCAGCATCAGGGTACTGACCATAGCAGCATCAGGATACTGACCACAGCAGCATCACCACCCAGCATCAGGGTACTGACCATAGCAGCATCAGGATACTGACCATAGCAGCATCAGGATACTGACCATAGCAGCATCACCACCCAGCATCAGGATACTGACCACAGCAGCATCACCACCCAGCATCAGGATACTGACCATAGCAGCATCAGGATACTGACCATAGCAGCATCAGGATACTGACCATAGCAGCATCAGGATACTGACCATAGCAGCATCACCACCCAGCATCAGGGTACTGACCATAGCAGCATCACCACCCAGCATCAGGATACTGACCATAGCAGCATCACCACCCAGCATCAGGATACTGACCATAGCAGCATCACCACCCAGCATCAGGATACTGACCATAGCAGCATCACCACCCAGCATCAGGATACTGACCATAGCAGCATCACCACCCAGCATCAGGGTACTGACCATAGCAGCATCACCACCCAGCATCAGGATACTGACCATAGCAGCATCACCACCCAGCATCAGGATACTGACCATAGCAGCATCACCACCCAGCATCAGGATACTGACCATAGCAGCATCACCACCCAGCATCAGGATACTGACCATAGCAGCATCACTACACAGCATCAGGATACTGACCATAGCAGCATCACATCACCATAGCAGCATCAGGATACTGACCATAGCAGCATCAGGATACTGACCATAGCAGCATCAGGATACTGACCAGGATACTGACCACAGCAGCATCAGGATACTGACCATAGCAGCAGCATCAGGATACTGACCAGCAGCATCACCACCACAGCATCAGGATACTGACCATAGCAGCATCACCACCCAGCATCAGGATACTGACCATAGCAGCATCACCACCCAGCATCAGGATACTGACCATAGCAGCATCACCACCCAGCATCAGGATACTGACCACAGCAGCATCACCACCCAGCATCAGGATACTGACCATAGCAGCATCACCACCCAGCATCAGGATACTGACCATAGCAGCATCACCACCCAGCATCAGGATACTGACCATAGCAGCATCACCACACAGCATCAGGATACTGACCATAGCAGCATCACCACACAGCATCAGGATACTGACCATAGCAGCATCAGGATACTGACCATAGCAGCATCACCACCCAGCATCAGGATACTGACCATAGCAGCATCAGGATACTGACCATAGCAGCATCACCACCAGCATCAGGATACTGACCATAGCAGCATCAGGATATGACCACCACAGGATACTGACCCAGCATCACCACCCAGCAGGATACTGACCATAGCAGCATCACCACCCAACATCAGGATACTGACCATAGCAGCATCACCACCCAGCATCAGGATACTGACCACAGCAGCATCACCACCCAGCATCAGGATACTGACCACAGCAGCATCACCACCCAGCATCAGGATACTGACCACAGCAGCATCAGGATACTGACCATAGCAGCATCACCACCCAGCATCAGGATACTGACCATAGCAGCATCAGGATACTGACCATAGCAGCATCAGGATACTGACCATAGCAGCATCACCACCCAGCATCAGGATACTGACCATAGCAGCATCACCACCACAGCATCAGGATACTGACCATAGCAGCATCACCACCACAGCATCAAGATACTGACCACAGCAGCATCACCACCACAGCATCAGGATACTGACCATAGCAGCATCACCACCACAGCATCAGGATACTGACCATAGCAGCATCAGGATACTGACCATAGCAGCATCACCACCCAGCATCAGGATACTGACCATAGCAGCATCACCACCCAGCATCAGGATACTGACCATAGCAGCATCACCACCCAGCATCAGGATACTGACCATAGCAGCATCACCACCCAGCATCAGGATACTGACCATAGCAGCATCACCACCCAACATAAGGATACTGACCATAGCAGCATCACCACCCAGCATCCGGATACTGACCATAGCAGCATCAGGATACTGACCATAGCAGCATCAGGATACTGACCATAGCAGCATCACCACCCAGCATCAGGATACTGACCATAGCAGCATCAGGATACTGACCATAGCAGCATCAGGATACTGACCATAGCAGCATCACCACCCAGCATCAGGATACTGACCATAGCAGCATCAGGATACTGACCATAGCAGCATCACCACCCAGCATCAGGATACTGACCACAGCAGCATCACCACCCAGCATCAGGATACTGACCATAGCAGCATCAGGATACTGACCATAGCAGCATCACCACCCAGCATCAGGATACTGACCACAGCAGCATCACCACCCAGCATCAGGATACTGACCACAGCAGCATCACCACCCAGCATCAGGATACTGACCATAGCAGCATCACCACCACAGCATCAGGATACTGACCACAGCAGCATCACCACCCAGCATCAGGATACTGACCATAGCAGCATCACCACCACAGCATCAGGATACTGACCATAGCAGCATCAGGATACTGACCATAGCAGCATCACCACCCAGCATCAGGATACTGACCATAGCAGCATCAGGATACTGACCATAGCAGCATCACCACCCAGCATCAGGATACAGACCATAGCAGCATCACCACCCAGCATCAGGATACTGACCATAGCAGCATCAGGATACTGACCATAGCAGCATCTCCACCCAGCATCAAGATACTGACCATAGCAGCATCACCACCCAGCATCAGGATACTGACCACAGCAGCATCACCACCACAGCATCAGGATACTGACCATAGCAGCATCACCACCCAGCATCAGGATACTGACCATAGCAGCATCTCCACCCAGCATCAAGATACTGACCATAGCAGCATCACCACCCAGCATCAGGATACTGACCATAGCAGCATCAGGATACTGACCATAGCAGCATCACCACAGCAGCATCAGGATACTGACCATAGCAGCATCACCACCCAACATCAGGATACTGACCATAGCAGCATCACCACCCAGCATCAGGATACTGACCATAGCAGCATCACCACCCAGCATCAGGATACTGACCATAGCAGCATCAGGATACTGACCATAGCAGCATCAGGATACTGACCATAGCAGCATCACCACCCAGCATCAGGATACTGACCATAGCAGCATCAGGATACTGACCATAGCAGCATCACCACCACAGCATCAGGATACTGACCATAGCAGCATCACCACCCAGCATCAGGATACTGACCATAGCAGCATCAGGATACTGACCATAGCAGCATCACCACCCAGCATCAGGATACTGACCATAGCAGCATCAGGATACTGACCATAGCAGCATCAGGATACTGACCACAGCAGCATCACCACCCAGCATCAGGGTACTGACCACAGCAGCATCACCACCCAACATCAGGGTACTGACTACAGCAGCATCACCACCCAGCATCAGGATACTGACCATAGCAGCATCAGGATACTGACCATAGCAGCATCAGGATACTGACCACAGCAGCATCACCACCCAGCATCAGGGTACTGACCACAGCAGCATCACCACCCAGCATCAGGTACTGACCACAGCAGCATCACCACCCAACATCAGGATACTGACCATAGCAGCATCAGGATACTGACCACAGCAGCATCAGGATACTGACCATAGCAGCATCACCACCCAGCATCAGGATACTGACCACAGCAGCATCAGGATACTGACCATAGCAGCATCACCACCCAGCATCAGGATACTGACCACAGCAGCATCAGGGTACTGACCACAGCAGCATCACCACCCAACATCAGGATACTGACCATAGCAGCATCAGGATACTGACCACAGCAGCATCACCACCCAGCATCAGGATACTGACCATAGCAGCATCACCACCCAGCATCAGGGTACTGACCACAGCAGCATCACCACCCAGCATCAGGATACTGACCATAGCAGCATCACCACCCAGCATCAGGATACTGACCATAGCAGCATCACCACCCAGCATCAGGATACTGACCATAGCAGCATCACTACACAGCATCAAGATACTGACCATAGCAGCATCAGGATACTGACCATAGCAGCATCACCACCCAGCATCAGGATACTGACCATAGCAGCATCAGGATACTGACCATAGCAGCATCAGGATACTGACCATAGCAGCATCAGGATACTGACCATAGCAGCATCAGGATACTGACCACAGCAGCATCAGGATACTGACCATAGCAGCATCACCACACAGCATCAGGATACTGACCATAGCAGCATCACCACCACAGCATCAGGATACTGACCATAGCAGCATCACCACCCAGCATCAGGATACTGACCATAGCAGCATCACCACCCAGCATCAGGATACTGACCATAGCAGCATCACCACCCAGCATCAGGATACTGACCACAGCAGCATCACCACCCAGCATCAGGATACTGACCATAGCAGCATCACCACCCAGCATCAGGATACTGACCATAGCAGCATCACTACACAGCATCAGGATACTGACCATAGCAGCATCACCACCCAGCATCAGGATACTGACCATAGCAGCATCAGGATACTGACCATAGCAGCATCACCACCCAGCATCAGGATACTGACCATAGCAGCATCACTACACAGCATCAAGATACTGACCATAGCAGCATCAGGATACTGACCATAGCAGCATCACCACCCAGCATCAGGATACTGACCATAGCAGCATCAGGATACTGACCATAGCAGCATCAGGATACTGACCATAGCAGCATCAGGATACTGACCATAGCAGCATCAGGATACTGACCACAGCAGCATCAGGATACTGACCATAGCAGCATCACCACACAGCATCAGGATACTGACCATAGCAGCATCACCACCACAGCATCAGGATACTGACCATAGCAGCATCACCACCCAGCATCAGGATACTGACCATAGCAGCATCACCACCCAGCATCAGGATACTGACCATAGCAGCATCACCACCCAGCATCAGGATACTGACCACAGCAGCATCACCACCCAGCATCAGGATACTGACCATAGCAGCATCACCACCCAGCATCAGGATACTGACCATAGCAGCATCACCACCCAGCATCAGGATACTGACCATAGCAGCATCAGGATACTGACCATAGCAGCATCACCACCCAGCATCAGGATACTGACCATAGCAGCATCAGGATACTGACCATAGCAGCATCAGGATACTGACCATAGCAGCATCACCACCCAGCATCAGGATACTGACCATAGCAGCATCACCACCCAACATCAGGATACTGACCATAGCAGCATCACCACCCAGCATCAGGATACTGACCACAGCAGCATCACCACCCAGCATCAGGATACTGACCACAGCAGCATCACCACCCAGCATCAGGATACTGACCACAGCAGCATCAGGATACTGACCATAGCAGCATCACCACCCAGCATCAGGATACTGACCATAGCAGCATCACCACCACAGCATCAGGATACTGACCATAGCAGCATCACCACCACAGCATCAAGATACTGACCACAGCAGCATCACCACCACAGCATCAGGATACTGACCATAGCAGCATCAGGATACTGACCATAGCAGCATCACCACCCAGCATCAGGATACTGACCATAGCAGCATCACCACCCAGCATCAGGATACTGACCATAGCAGCATCACCACCCAGCATCAGGATACTGACCATAGCAGCATCACCACCCAGCATCAGGATACTGACCATAGCAGCATCACCACCCAACATCAGGATACTGACCATAGCAGCATCACCACCCAGCATCAGGATACTGACCATAGCAGCATCAGGATACTGACCATAGCAGCATCAGGATACTGACCATAGCAGCATCACCACCCAGCATCAGGATACTGACCATAGCAGCATCAGGATACTGACCATAGCAGCATCAGGATACTGACCATAGCAGCATCACCACCCAGCATCAGGATACTGACCATAGCAGCATCAGGATACTGACCATAGCAGCATCACCACCCAGCATCAGGATACTGACCATAGCAGCATCAGGATACTGACCATAGCAGCATCACCACCCAGCATCAGGATACTGACCACAGCAGCATCACCACCCAGCATCAGGATACTGACCACAGCAGCATCACCACCCAGCATCAGGATACTGACCATAGCAGCATCACCACCACAGCATCAGGATACTGACCACAGCAGCATCACCACCCAGCATCAGGATACTGACCATAGCAGCATCAGGATACTGACCATAGCAGCATCACCACCCAGCATCAGGATACAGACCATAGCAGCATCACCACCCAGCATCAGGATACTGACCATAGCAGCATCAGGATACTGACCATAGCAGCATCTCCACCCAGCATCAAGATACTGACCATAGCAGCATCACCACCCAGCATCAGGATACTGACCACAGCAGCATCACCACCACAGCATCAGGATACTGACCATAGCAGCATCACCACCCAGCATCAGGATACTGACCATAGCAGCATCTCCTCCCAGCATCAGGATACTGACCATAGCAGCATCACCACCCAGCATCAGGATACTGACCATAGCAGCATCAGGATACTGACCATAGCAGCATCACCACAGCAGCATCAGGATACTGACCATAGCAGCATCACCACCCAACATCAGGATACTGACCATAGCAGCATCACCACCAGCATCAGGATACTGACCATAGCAGCATCACCACCCAGCATCAGGATACTGACCATAGCAGCATCAGGATACTGACCATAGCAGCATCAGGATACTGACCATAGCAGCATCACCACCCAGCATCAGGATACTGACCATAGCAGCATCAGGATACTGACCATAGCAGCATCACCACCCCAGCATCAGGATACTGACCATAGCAGCATCACCACCCAGCATCAGGATACTGACCATAGCAGCATCAGGATACTGACCATAGCAGCATCACCACCCAGCATCAGGATACTGACCATAGCAGCATCAGGATACTGACCATAGCAGCATCAGGATACTGACCACAGCAGCATCACCACCCAGCATCAGGGTACTGACCACAGCAGCATCACCACCCAACATCAGGGTACTGACTACAGCAGCATCACCACCCAGCATCAGGATACTGACCATAGCAGCATCAGGATACTGACCATAGCAGCATCAGGATACTGACCACAGCAGCATCACCACCCAGCATCAGGGTACTGACCACAGCAGCATCACCACCCAGCATCAGGGTACTGACCACAGCAGCATCACCACCCAACATCAGGATACTGACCATAGCAGCATCAGGATACTGACCACAGCAGCATCAGGATACTGACCATAGCAGCATCACCACCCAGCATCAGGATACTGACCACAGCAGCATCAGGATACTGACCATAGCAGCATCACCACCCAGCATCAGGATACTGACCACAGCAGCATCAGGGTACTGACCACAGCAGCATCACCACCCAACATCAGGATACTGACCATAGCAGCATCAGGATACTGACCACAGCAGCATCAGGATACTGACCATAGCAGCATCACCACCCAGCATCAGGGTACTGACCACAGCAGCATCACCACCCAGCATCAGGATACTGACCATAGCAGCATCACCACCCAGCATCAGGATACTGACCACAGCAGCATCACCACCCAGCATCAGGATACTGACCATAGCAGCATCACCACCCAGCATCAGGATACTGACCATAGCAGCATCAGGATACTGACCATAGCAGCATCACCACCCAGCATCAAGATACTGACCATAGCAGCATCACCACCCAGCATCAGGATACTGACCACAGCAGCATCACCACCCAGCATCAGGATACTGACCATAGCAGCATCACCACCACAGCATCAGGATACTGACCACAGCAGCATCACCACCCAGCATCAGGATACTGACCATAGCAGCATCAGGATACTGACCATAGCAGCATCACCACCCAGCATCAGGATACTGACCATAGCAGCATCACCACCCAGCATCAGGATACTGACCATAGCAGCATCACCACCCAGCATCAGGATACTGACCATAGCAGCATCACCACCCAGCATCAGGATACTGACCATAGCAGCATCACCACCCAGCATCAGGATACTGACCATAGCAGCATCAGGATACTGACCATAGCAGCATCACCACCCAGCATCAGGATACTGACCATAGCAGCATCACCACCCAGCATCAGGATACTGACCATAGCAGCATCACCACCCAGCATCAGGATACTGACCATAGCAGCATCACCACCCAGCATCAGGGTACTGACCACAGCAGCATCACCACCCAGCATCAGGATACTGACCATAGCAGCATCACCACCCAGCATCAGGATACTGACCATAGCAGCATCAGGATACTGACCACAGCAGCATCACCACCCAGCATCAGGATACTGACCACAGCAGCATCACCACCCAGCATCAGGATACTGACCACAGCAGCATCAGGATACTGACCATAGCAGCATCACCACCCAGCATCAGGATACTGACCATAGCAGCATCACCACCCAGCATCAGGAGAACTGAGTTCAGTAGAATCTGGTCTCACAGCGCTGACTGCTGTTCTGGAACCTTCTGTTCTCTGTTTGTTCCTGTTTTCCTTTTGTTTGTTTAGTTCATTTTTTTCTTTCAAACTGTTGTATATTGTTTCTGTGAAAATGATGTATTTATTTTATAGGAGCTGTAAATGCGATGATGTTCCAGATCAAATGTAAATGTGACTTGTACAGTTTGCTAAATGATGAGTTGTGAGACGGATGCCGTTTCCTACATTGAGACAGTTACTGTGAGAGGAAACCGACTTCAGCTGTCCCGAGAACTCTGGGAGTCGCTGCTGAATTCGTCCTCATGCCATATCTTTTAAAAACAAACTGCCAAACTATTCTATTGTATGAAAGCGTGTACAGTTGTATTATGTAAAAGACTCAATGGATGATACACTTCAGCATTTTATTAAGAAGTATTCACTGTAAAATGGAGACATTTACACACACAATAATTTATTCACATTTTGAAGTTTAAACGATTGTGTAAATATATACATATATACATTCACTGATGTATTTTTTAAAACATGGCTTGCTTCAATTTGTAATTTTAAAAGTGCAAGTGTTATATGCTTTGTACATTGAAGTTCAAAGGGGTTTTACATTTTCCATTAAAATGGATTCATCAAAGTATGTCTGTGCTGTGTCTTATTGCAGGTATTTCCAAACTGGGGTATGTCTTATTGTAGGTATTCCCAAACTGGGGTATGTCTTATTGCAGGTATTCCCAAACTGGGGTATGTCTTATTGCAGGTATTCCCAAACTGGGGTATGTCTTATTGCAGGTATTCCCAAACTGGGGTGTGTCTTATTGCAGGTATTCCCAAACTGGGGTGTGTCTTATTGCAGGTATTCCCAAACTGGGGTGTGTCAAATGAAAATGTGATTTACATTTAAAAACAGTCTATTAACAGTTGAAGTCTGACGTTTACATACACTGGGACGGCAGGGTAGCCTAGTGGTTAGAGCGTTGGACTAGTAACCAAAAGGTTGCAAGTTTGAATCCCCGAGCTGACAAAATACATTTGAACTCAGTTTTTCACAATTCCTGACATTTAATCCTAGTAAAAATTCCCTGTCTTAGGTCTGTTAGGATCACCACTTAATTTTAAAAATGTGAAATGTCAGAATAATAGCAGAGGGATTTATTTATTTCATCACGTTCCCAGTGGGTCAGAAGTTTACATACACTCAATTAGGATTTGGTAGCATTGCCTTTAAATTGTTTAACTTGGGTCAAACGTTTCATTAGCCTTCCACAAGCTTCCCACAATAAGTTGGGAGAATTTTGGCCCATTCCTCCTGGCAGAGCTGGTGTAACTGAGTCAGGTTTGTAGGCCTCCTTGCTCGAACACGGGAAATGGGGTAGGCTTGGGCCAGTTGCTGTGGGGGAGTGCAGAGCTGTTGGTAGGGGTAGGCTTGGGCCAGTTGCTGTGGGGGGGTGCAGAGCTGTTGGCCGAGGTAGGGGTAGGCTTGGGCCAGTTGCTGTGGGGGGGTGCAGAGCTGTTGGCCGAGGTAGGGGTAGGCTTGGGCCAGTTGCTGTGGGGGTGCAGAGCTGTTGGCTGAGGTAGGGGTAGGCTTGGGCCAGTTGCTGTGGGGGTGCAGAGCTGTTGGCGAGGTAGGGGTAGGCTTGGGCCTGTTGCTGTGGGGGGGCAGAGCTGTTGGCCGAGGTAGGGGTAGGCTTGGGCCAGTTGCGCAGAGCTGGTAGGTAGGGGTAGGCTTGGGCCAGTTGCTGTGGGGGTGCAGAGCTGTTGGCCGAGGTAGGGGTAGGCTTGGGCCAGTTGCTGTGGGGGGTGCAGAGCTGTTGGCCGGGTAGGGTAGGCTTGGGCCAGTTGCTGTGGGGGTGCAGAGCTGTTGGCCGAGGTAGGGTAGGCTGGGGGGTTGGGCCAGTTGCTGTTGCTGTTGGGGGTGCAGAGCTGTTGGCCGAGGTAGGGGTAGGCTTGGGCCAGTTGCTGTTGGGGGGTGCAGAGCTGTTGGCCGAGGTAGGGGTAGGCTTGGGCCAGTTGCTGTGGGGGGGTGCAGAGCTGTTGGCCGGGGTAGCCAAGGTGGAAAGCAAGGCCAGTCGTAGAAAACTGCTTATTAAATTATCGGTGGTGACAGTGTTTCCTATCCTCAGTGCAGTGGGCAGCTGGGAGGAGGTGCTCTTATTCTCTATGGACTTTACAGTGTCCCAGAACTGTTTGGAATTAGCTACAGGATGCAAATATCTGTTTGAAAAAGCGAGCCTGAGCATATTGGTTCCTGACTTCCCTGAAAGGTTGCATATCGCGGGGGCTGTTCGATGCGAATGCAGAACACCACAGGATGTTTCTGAGCTGGTCAAGGGCAGACAAGTCTGGGTAATACTCAAGATGCAGTCGCACCCCTAAGAACAAAAAACATTTGTCACAGGAAACTAGCTCCCTGGTATACAGGTTTAGATATTATGTTGGTAAGATATCAGTTCGTCTCTGGATGGTTTGTCCTCTGACAAATCAATTGTACGTTTCGGTGTTCCTCTAGGTTTTAGGACCACTATTGTTTTCATTATATATTCTACCTCTTGTGTTTCCGAATGACATCACCAATGTCAACGTTCACTGCTATGCGGACGGACACACAGCTGTACATTCAGATGAAACAGGGTGAAGCCTCCATTTCCTACCCTGGAAGCCTGTGTTTCAGACATAAGGCAGTGGATGGTGGCAAATGTTCTACTTTTAAACTCAGACAAAACAGAGATGCTTGTTCTAGGTCCCAAGAAACAAGAGATCTTCTGTTGAATCTGACAATTAATCTTGATGGTTGTACAGTCGTCTCAAATAAAACTGTGAAGGACCTCGGCGTTACTCTGGACCCTGATCTCTCTTTTGACGAACGTATCGAGACTGTTTCAAGGACAGCTTTTTTCCATCTACGTAACATTGCAAAAATCTGAAACTTTTGGTCAAAAGATGAAAAGCTAATCCATGCTTTTGTCACTTCTAGGTTAGACTACTGCAATGCTCTACTTTCCGGCAACCCAGATAAATCACTAAATAAACTTCAGTTGGTGCTAAATATGGCTGCTAGAATCCTGACTAGAACCAACAAATTTGATCATATTACTCCAGTGCTAGCCTCCCTACACTGGCTTCCTGTCAAAGCAAGGGCTGATTTCAAGGTTTTGCTGCTAACCTACAAAGCATTACATGGGCTTGCTCCTACCTACCTCTCTGATTTGGTCCTGCCGTACATACCTACACGTACGCTACGGTCACAAGACGCAGGCTTCCTAATTGCCCCTAGAATTTCTAAGCAAACAGTTGGAGGCAGGGCTTTCTCCTATAGAGCTCCATTTTTATGGAATGGTTTGCCTACCCATGTCAGAGACGCAGACTCGGTCTCAACCTTTGTCTTTACTGAAGACTCATCTCTTCAGTAGGCCCCAGGGGTGCGAAGGTGAACGACAAGGAACTGGTGCGACGAACCCCCCCATGTCGTCTCTGCCTGGCCGGCTCCCCTCTCTTCACTGGGATCCTCTGACCCTACTACGGGGACTGAGTCACTGGCTTACTGGTGCTCTTCCGTGCCGTCCCTAGGAGGGGGTTGAGTCACTGACGTGATCTTCACGTCAGATTTTGCGCCCCCTTGCAGGAGAAAGCTGTTTCAGGTGTTTGAAAAATGCTTAATTCTTCAAGTTCCGGACAGGGAAAGCAGTCCAGAGGGGTAGTTATTGGTGAGAGTTCAGAGGCCTTCGTCTCTCATATCTATGAATCTCCTCGTCCAGCAACGTGTGCCACGTTCATGATTCATTCCCAGCGAAGCCCATCTATCTATCTAGATGTATTTCAATAACAACATTGAATGGTAGTTATTTGACATGTATTGTTCTACTCAATACTGGAGGGAGCCTCCCCCTTCAAGTTGTAATATCCTTTTTATACCACTAGATGTCACTATTAGACAGCTTTACTAAAATAAAAATTACTGAAACTAGTCCGTTGTACACCGAGACAGACAGATATCGGTGAGTCCTCTCTATTGGAAGATCTCAACATTTACTCCCCTTTGACCTTCTCGTCCAATGTGGTTTGAAAAGGAGGCAATGAAATGCAATTAAGATTCTCCTATGGAGCCTGGATCTTGTTTTCTTGGTACACTATAGATACAAAAGCTGTTTCAGCCACTACCGTTGCTGACAGGTGTATAAAATAAAGCACACCGCCATGCAATCTCCATAGACAAATATTGGCGAATGTCACCTGCCCAGATGCATAGTGCCAACAGTCAAACTTGTTGGAGGAGGTGGGGCTAGGCCCATTTTAGTTCCAGTGAAGGGAAATCTTAATGCTACAGCATACAATGACATTCTACATGATTCTGTGCTTCCAACTTTGTGTCAACAGTTTGGGGAAGGCCATTTCCTGTTTCAGCATGACAATGCGCTCGTGCACAAAGCGAGGTCCATACAGAAATGGTTTGTGGAGATCGGTGTGGAAGAACTTGACTGGCCTGCACAGAGCCCTGACCTCAACCCCATCGGGCTTAATTGCCCAACCTCACTAATGCTCTTGTGGCTGACTGGAAGAAAGTCCCCGCTGCAATGTTCCAACATCTACTGGAAAGCCTTCCCAGAAGAGTGGAGGCTGTTATAGCAGAAATGTTCTAACATCTAGTGGAAAGGCTTCCCAGAATAGTGGAGGCTGTTATAGCAGCAATGTTCTAACATCTAGTGGAAAGCCTTCCCAGAAGAGTGGAGGCTGTTATAGCAGCAATGTTCCAACATCTAGTGGAAAGCCTTCCCAGAAGAGTGGAGGCTGTTATAGCAGCACTGTTCCAACATCTAGTGGAAAGCCTTCCCAGAAGAGTGGAGGCTGTTATAGCAGCAATGTTCTAACATTGAGTGGAAAGCCTTCCCAGAAGAGTGGAGGCTGTTATAGCAGCAATGTTCCAACATCTAGTGGAAAGCCTTCCCAGAAGAGTGGAGGCTGTTATAGCGGCAATGTTCCAACATCTAGTGGAAAGCCTTCCCAGAAGAGTGGAGGCTGTTATAGCAGCAATGTTCCATCATCTAGTGGAAAGCCTTCCCAGAAGAGTGGAGGCTGTTATAGCAGCAATGTTCCAACATCTAGTGGAAAGCCTTCCCAGAAGAGTGGAGGCTGTTATAGCGGCAATGTTCCAACATCTAGTGGAAAGCCTTCCCAGAAGAGTGGAGGCTGTTATAGCAGCAATGTTCCATCATCTAGTGGAAAGCCTTCCCAGAAGAGTGGAGGCTGTTATAGCAGCAATGTTCCAACATCTAGTGGAAAGCCTTCCCAGAAGTGTGGAGGCTGTTATAGCGGCAATGTTCCAACATCTAGTGGAAAGCCTTCCCAGAAGAGTGGAGGCTGTTATAGCAGCAATGTTCCAACATTAGTGGAAAGCCTTCCCAGAAGAGTGGAGGCTGTTATAGCAGCATACTAATACCCATGATTTTGGAATGAGCAGGTGTCCACATACTTTTGATCAGGGAGTGTATATCAGTCTCACCGCATGAAAAAAATCCACACATCTGTCATTTTTAATATCTTAACAATCATATACATACAGCTCGTACCATCATCCATGCATCACCAAAACAAAGTGAACATGTTCATCATCATGAGATTGGATAGCACTGATGAAGATTTACATCACAAATACAAAATCAGATCCTTCTGATGCACCCTGATTTCTGTTGTAAACCGATATAATCACATGAAGAAAACACGGTGGATTTGGTTCCCTCTGAATAACACCGCATCAAAGCTGTCGTTATATATAGTCGTACATAATGATATCAGTCAGGCGCGTCTGGCACTAGTAGATTACTTCTGGTTAGTGTGTTAGGAGATAAATGTCCGTTCAGGAAGTATTCAGACTCTTATTCTAAAATGGATTCAATTCATTTCATCAATACCCCATCGTCACAAAGTGAAAACAGGTTTAGACATTTTTGCAAATGTATTAAAAAATAAATACCTTATTTACTTAAGTATTCAGACCGTTTGCTATGAAACCCTAAGTTCAGGTGCATCCTGTTTCCATTGATCGTCCTTGATGTTTCTACAACTTGACTGGAGTCCACCTGTGGTAAGTTCAATTGATTGGACATGATTTGAAAAGGCACACACTTGTCTGTATAAGGTCCCACAGTTAAGTGCGTGTCAGAGCAAAAACCAAGCCATGAGGTCGAAGGAATTGTCCATAGAGCTCCGAGACAGGATTGTGTTGAGGCATAGATCTGAGGAAGGGTACCAAAAAATGTCTGCAGCATTGAAGGTCCCCAAGAACACAGTGGCCTCCATCATTCTTAAATGGAAGAAGTTTGGAACCACCAAGACTCTTCCTAGAGCTGGCCACCCGGCCAAACTGAGCAATTGGGAGAGAAGCGCCTTGGCCAGGGAAGTGACCAAGAACCCAGTGGTCACTCTGACAGAGCTCCAGAGTTCCTCTGTGGAGATGGGAGAACCTTCCAGAAGGACAACCATCTCTGCAGCACTCCACCAATCAGGCCTTTATGGTAGAGTGGCCAGATGGAAGCCACTCCTCATTAAAAGGCACATGACAGCCTGCTTGGAGTTTGCCAAAAGGCACCTAAAGGACTCTGACCATGAGAAGCAAGATTCTCTGGCCTGAATGCCAAGCGTCACGTCTGGAGGTAACCTGGCACCATCCCTACGGTGAAGCATGGTGGCAGCATCATGCTGTGGGGATGTTTTTCAGCAGGGACTGGGAGACTAGTCAGGATTGAGGGAAAGATGAAAGGAGCAGACTGAGGCGAAGGTTCACCTTCCAGCAGGACAACGACCCTAAGCACACAGCCAAGACAACACAGGAGTGGCTTCGAGTCAAGTCTCTGAATGTCCTTGAGTGGCCCAGCCAGAGCCAGGCCTTGAACCCGATCAAATATCTCTGGAGAAACCTGAAAATAGCTGTGCAGCGACGCTCCCCATCCAACCTGACAGAGCTTGAGAGGATCTGCAGAGAAGAATGGGAGAAGCTCCCCAAATACAGGTTTGCCAAACGTGTAGCGTCACACCCAAGAAGACTCAACTGTGGGCTTCAACAGAGTACTGAGTAAAGGGTCTGAATAAAACATTTACTTTGTCATAATGGAGAGTTGTCTGTAGATTGAGGGGAAAAAAGATGTAATCCATTTTAGAATAAGGCTGTAACGTAACAAAACGTTGAAAAAGTCAAGGGGTCTGAATACTTTCTGAAGGCCCTGTATTACACACCCGGATTCACACTGCTACAATGAATCCACATCCATTCTGCATATTACAGAATCAAGCAAAAGAACAAAGGTACCTGAAAATGTCATTTGTGTGGTTTGTTCCACAAATCAACAACTTGGTGATTACAGTACAAATTAAAGTAGAGATGTATCTAGTGTAAGTCCACGTGGTACCGAACCTCTGACACTGGAGAGACCAAGGCCCTATGGGTCCTGGTGTAAAGTAGTGCTCAACATGGGGAATAGAGGATGAGTCCAGTCCTCTCCCAGAGCACCTTGTCCTGACCTGGAGACACTACGAAGAGAAACAGTTCACACCGCTGAGGGACTTTCATACTGAGACAGAGGACAATGGAGCCTGATCTGTTTGTGTCATCATGTGAACTCCTTGTCTTGCCAAACACATCTGGGACCAAGCTAAGGAGTGTTGTCTGCATAGAGTCCAGTGAAGCAGGGAATGCAGACTGTTTTTATTGCTGAGTTTGGTATCTCTATTATCCAAACCGATACACCTCCACCCGGATCTCTAGACCAATGACGTATACAAACACCTGTCTATGATCTCGACTAGTACAGAAATGTTAAAAACTGACCCCCAAGCAGTTGTCCTTCTCCGTAAGGCAAATTAAAAGTGACGAGGCTCTATGCTTGTTTTAATTTATTAAGAAACATTTAAATGCCAAAGAAACAAACGTTGCATTGAAGGGCTGAAGGACAAACACCATTCAGCTTTAACATCCAAACTTCAGCTCCTTCACAGGTTGTTGGTAAAAAATGATGAGGATGAAGAGGGGATGAAGGAAAGGTGAGAGGATTTAAACTGCAGGTTCACTCAGTGATACTCTTCTCTACTAGGGCTGCAGAACTCAGGGAACCTTCAATAAATTACCTAGTTTTACAGAAATCCTGGTTTGGAAGTTTCCCAGGAATAAGCAGAGAATCCGGAAGCATCCAACCAGGTTTTTAGGAAAACCAGCGAATTAATTTAAAGTTCCTGGTATTCTGCAACCTGACTCTCCCCACCAGACATCTGGCTGGTGGGTACCAGGGACAACCTGACTCTCCCCACCAGACATCTGGCTGGTGGGTACCAGGGACAACCTGACTCTCCCCACCAGACATCTGGCTGGTGGGTACCAGGGACAACCTGACTCTCCCCACCAGACATCTGGCTGGTGGGTACCAGGGACAACCTGACTCTCCCCACCAGACATCTGGCTGGTGGGTACCAGGGACAACCTGACTCTCCCCACCAGACATCTGGCTGGTGGGTACCAGGACAACCTGACTCTCCCCACCAGACATCTGGCTGGTGGGTACCAGGGACAACCTGACTCTCCCCACCAGACATCTGGCTGGGTACCAGGGACAACCTGACTCTCCCCACCAGACATCTGGCTGGTGGGTACCAGGGACAACCTGACTCTCCCCACCAGACATCTGGCTGGTGGGTACCAGGGACACCTGACTCCCCACCAGACATCTGGCTGGTGGGTACCAGGACAACCTGACTCTCCCCACCAGACATCTGGCTGGTGGGTACCAGGACACCTGACTCTCCCCACCAGACATCTGGCTGGTGGGTACCAGGGACAACCTGACTCTCCCCACCAGACATCTGGCTGGTGGGTACCAGGACACCTGACTCCCCACCAGACATCTGGCTGGTGGGTACCAGGGACAACCTGACTCTCCCCACCAGACATCTGGCTGGTGGGTACCAGGGACAACCTGACTCTCCCCACCAGACATCTGGCTGGTGGGTACCAGGGACAACCTGACTCTCCCCACCAGACATCTGGCTGACAGCTGTTGGGGCTCAACACAACAACACACTATGGATGTAGATCAGGCTCCAAAGAGGCTCCGCTGCAGCGGCTGTCATCATGTCGTCCCTGGTGGGTGTCAGAGGGTCAGTAGGTCGTCCCTGGTGGGTATCAGAGGGTCAGTAGGTCGTCCCTGGTGGGTATCAGAGGGTCAGTAGGTCGTCCCTGGTGGGTGTCAGAGGGTCAGTAGGTCGTCCCTGGTGGGTATCAGAGGGTCAGTAGGTCGTCCCTGGTGGGTGTCAGAGGGTCAGTAGGTCGTCCCTGGTGGGTATCAGAGGGTCAGTAGGTCATCCCTGGTGGGTATCAGAGGGTCAGTAGGTCGTCCCTGGTGGGTGTCAGAGGGTCAGTAGGTCGTCCCTGGTGGGTGTCAGAGGGTCAGTAGGTCGTCCCTGGTGGGTATCAGAGGGTCAGTAGGTCGTCCCTGGTGGGTCAGTAGGTCGTCCCTGGTGGGTCAGTAGGTCGTCCCTGGTGGGTCAGTAGGTCATCCCTGGTGGGTCAGTAGGTCATCCCTGGTGGGTGTCAGAGGGTCAGTAGGTCGTCCATGGTGGGTCAGTAGGTCGTCCCTGGTGGGTCAGTAGGTCATCCCTGGTGGGTATCAGAGGGTCAGTAGGTCATCCCTGGTGGGTATCAGAGGGTCAGTAGGTCATCCCTGGTGGGTATCAGAGGGTCAGTAGGTCGTCCCTGGTGGGTATCAGAGGGTCAGTAGGTCGTCCCTGGTGGGTATCAGAGGGTCAGTAGGTCGTCCCTGGTGGGTCAGTAGGTCATCCCTGGTGGGTCAGTAGGTCATCCCTGGTGGGTGTCAGAGGGTCAGTAGGTCGTCCCTGGTGGGTATCAGAGGGTCAGTAGGTCGTCCCTGGTGGGTATCAGAGGGTCAGTAGGTCGTCCCTGGTGGGTCAGTAGGTCATCCCTGGTGGGTCAGTAGGTCATCCTGGTGGGTCAGTAGGTCATCCCTGGTGGGTGTCAGAGGGTCAGTAGGTCGTCCCTGGTGGGTATCAGAGGGTCAGTAGGTCGTCCCTGGTGGGTATCAGAGGGTCAGTAGGTCGTCCCTGGTGGGTATCATAGGGACAGTAGGTCGTCCCTGGTGGGTATCAGAGGGTCAGTAGGTCATCCCTGGTGGGTATCAGAGGGTCAGTAGGTCATCCCTGGTGGGTATCAGAGGGTCAGTAGGTCGTCCCTGGTGGGTGTCAGAGGGTCGTCACTGGTGGGTATCAGAGGGTCAGTAGGTCGTCCCTGGTGGGTGTCAGAGGGTCAGTAGGTCGTCACTGGTGGGTATCAGAGGGTTAGCAGGTCGTCCCAGTCAACCAATCAGGGCCTCCAGATATAGAGGCCTGTTATCAAAGCAGGGAGATCACTGATGATGGTCACCTCCCTCTTGACTTCATTTTCAAAGGCACAATTTCTGCAAAGAGTTTGTGTGTGTGTGTGTGTGTGTGTGTGTGTGTGTGTGTGTGTGTGTGTGTGTGTGTGTGTGTGTGTGTGTGTGTGTGTGTGTGTGTGTGTGTGTGTGTGAGAACGAGATGTAGTACCCACTAGTAGAGACACTGAGGAGACAGACAGAACTAGGAGAAATGACCTACCAACTTGTCACGGTGACCATTTGTGGTTGCTATCTAGTGCCTGAGTCCACCGACCAATCAAACACTTTTATTGAGATTTGCCAGATTTCTTCCAGTCCAGTCTGGACAGTCTCTCTGTAGTTCGTACTGGGCTGTCCGTCCGCCTGTCCCATCACAGCTTGTCGTCTCTGTCCAGCAGCGCCTGCAGTTCGTGCTGGATGTCCTCGGGGAGCTCCAGGGCAGGCAGGTCGTCCAGAGAGATGTCCTGGGTGGGCATCTCCAGAGGGGGCAGGTTAGGTATGGAGATGTCCTTGTTCCTCCTCTCCTCTGACTGGGGAAGAACCCACAGCTCTGATTTCTCCAGTAAGTCTGTGTCCACTGCATCCCTCTTCAGTCGGATGTTCTCCTCGCAGGCGCTTGTTGTCCTGGGTCAGTTTCTCGTTCTCTCCCAGCAGAATGTCTATGTGGCGCCGCAGGCTGGCGATGGTGGTCTGCTGCTCCTCCAGACGGGTCTTATCATCCTTGTGGGCCTTGCTGCCGGGGCAGGGTGTGGGGGGAGGGGGGAGCCCTTGTTCTTCAGGAGGTACAGCCAGGTGTCGTACTCCCTCTCTGGGTGGCGGGGGGCTCGTTGGTCACGAGGCGGGGGCTGGCTCGGTAGAGGGTGGCTCAGGAGGACCATGGGATTGCCCTCCTGTCTGGTCCTCTTCCACTTCTCCTCAATAAGCCGCTGCTGCTTCACGTGGCTGTCCCTCTGGAGGGCCATGGACAAACCAGCCTGGGGGAGACAGACAGGCTTCAGATACGACACGACACGACACCGCACTACGACTCGACACCGCACTACGACTCGACACCTCACTACGACTCGACACCTCACTACGACTCGACACCTCACTACAACACCTCACTACGACTCGACACCTCACTACGACACCTCACTACGACTCGACACCTCACTACAACACCTCACTACGACTCGACACCTCACTACGACACCTCACTACGACGCGACACCTCACTACGACGCGACACCTCACTACGACGCGACACCTCACTACGACGCGACACCTCACTACGACGCGACACCTCACTACGACTCGACACCTCACTACGACACCTCACTACGACGCGACACTTCACTACGACACGACACGACTCACTGCGACGCGACTCACTACGACGCGACTCACTACGACTCGACACCTCACTACGACTCGACACCTCACTACGACTCGACACCTCACTACGACACGACACCTCACTACGACACGACACCTCACTACGACACCTCACTACAAAACCTCACTATGACACGACACCTCACTACGACTCCACACCTCACTACAACACCTCACTACAACACCTCACTACGACGCGACACCTCACTACGACGTGACACCTCACTACGACGCGACACCTCACTACGACGCGACACCTCACTACGACTCGACAACTCACTACGACTCGACACATTTTTTTACATTTACATTTAAGTCATTTAGCAGACGCTCTTATCCAGAGCGACTTACAAATTGGTGAATTCACCTTCTGACATCAGTGGAACAGCCACTTTACAATAGTGCATCTAAATCATTTAATACCTATCCTAGGTATTCCTTGAACTACGACTGCTTCACCTCACTACGACTGTAACATGGCATGCTTTATTCAAATAACCAAAGACAGAACTAAACATTGACCAATTTTTTTTTTTTGAATTTTACCTTTATTTAACCAGGCAAGTCAGTTAAGAACACATTCTTATTTTCAATGACGGCCTGGGAACAGTGGGTTAACTGCCTGTTCAGGGGCAGAACGACAGATTTGTACCTTGTCAGCTCGGGGGTTTGAACTCGCAACCTTCCGGTTACTAGTCCAACGCTCTAACCACTAGGCTACCCTGCCGCCCCAATATTGACGGACGTTTGGTCAATATTGACCAACAGCAGCCCAGGAGCACATGACTGAGGTCCAAGAATCTGACATTCCCTCCATCCCTCCCACAATACATGACAACACCCTACTGAACCCAGACTCACCTGTTCACACTCTGTTAACTTCATGGCTTCCCTCAGCAGATCTGCAACACACACACACACATTACATACTAGGCTGATATTAAAAATCTGTATCTTGAGCATAATATAGTATGACTGCATTCTAACAGCACACAGTCTTTCTGTGCAGAATGACATTCAGATCACCCAGCTAGCTTCCACTGTCAGCTTCCACTGTCAGCTTCCACTGTCAGCTTCCACTGTCAGCTTCCACTGTCAGCTTCCACTGTCAGCTTCCACTGTCAGCTTCCACTGTCAGCTTCCACTGTCAGCTTCTTTATTTGTGCTTGCAAAACAGAGCAGACAACACTAATCATAATGTTCTCACTATCTCTATGTAGTCTTTAGTCTGTCAGACGCGGGCCCCGCATAGTCTGTCAGACGCAGGGCCCCGTACATAGTCTGTCAGACGAGGGCCTGCATAGTCTGTCAGACGCAGGGCCCCGCATAGTCTGTCAGACGAGGCCCCGTACATAGTCTGTCAGACGCAGGGCCCCGCATAGTCTGCAGATTTAGGGCCCCGCATAGTCTGTCAGACGCAGGGCCCCGCATAGTCTGTCAGACGCAGGGGCCCGCACATAGTCTGTCAGACGCAGGGTCGCATAGTCTGTCAGACGACAGGGCCCCGCACATAGTCTGCCGTGACGCAGGGCCCCGCATAGTCTGTCAGACGCAGGGCCCCGCATAGTCTGTCAGACGCAGGGCCCCGCATAGTCTGTCAGACGCAGGGGCATAGCCCTGTCTTACGAGGCCCCGCACATAGTCTGTCAGACGCAGGGCCCCGCATACAGTCTGTCTGACGCAGGGCCCCGCATAGTCTGTCAGACGCAGGGCCCCGCATAGCCCGTCAGACGCAGGGCCCCGCGCATAGTCTGTCAGACGCAGGGCCCCGCATAGTCTGTCAGACGCAGGGCCCCGCATAGTCTGCCGTGACGCAGGCCCGCATATAGTCTGACGCAGGGCCCCAGGGCCCCGCATAGTCTGTCAGACGCAGGGCCCCGCATAGTCTGTCAGACGCAGGGCCCCGCATAGTCCGTCAGACGCAGGGCCCCGCATGTTCGTCAGACGCAGGGCCCCGCATAGTCTGTCAGACGCAGGCCCCCGCATAGTCTGTCAGACGCAGGCCCCGACATAGTCTGTCAGACGCAGGGCCCTGCATATAGTCTGTCAGACGCAGGGCCCCGCACATAGTCTGTCAGACGCAGGGCCCCGCATAGTCTGTCAGACGCAGGGCACAGGTCCGTACATAGTCTGTCAGACGCAGGGCCCCGTACATAGTCTGTCAGACGCAGGGCCCCGCATAGTCTGTCAGACGCAGGCCCCGATATATCTGTCAGACGCAGGCCCCCGACATAGTCTCAGTGACGAGGGCCCCGCATATCTGTCAGACGCAGGCCCTGATGTCCCTGGAGACTGAACTGGCACACATAGAGAGGACACTCAACCCTCCACAACTCTCCTAAACCCTCCACTAAACACTCCTGAACGCGACTCCACAGCGCCGCAGAAGGCTACAGTACACAGAGCAGGAAATAGTTATTATTCTCCTGGTGACGACTGAGCAAATGGGTTTAATCCCAGATCTGTTAAAGGTCTGACATCTGTAAGGGAAGTTGAGGAAGTGGGTTGTGTGCCAGTTGTTTCAGTCTGACATCTATAAGGGAAGTTGAGGAAGTGGGTTGTGTGCCAGTTGTTTCAGTCTGACATCTGTAAGGGAAGTTGAGGAAGTGGGTTGTGTGCCAGTTGTTTCAGTCTGACATCTGTAAGGGAAGTTGAGGAAGTGGGTTGTGTGCCAGTTGTTTCAGTCTGACATCTATAAGGGAAGTTGAGGAAGTGGGTTGTGTGCCAGTTGTTTCAGTCTGACATCTGTAAGGGAAGTTGAGGAAGTGTGTTGTGTGCCAGTTGTTTCAGTCTGACATCTATAAGGGAAGTTGAGGAAGTGGGTTGTGTGCCAGTTGTTTCAGTCTGACAGTAATTAATAGTCTATCTCTAAAATGTATCATTATTCACAGAATGGTGAAAGAAAACAAGTTCAGTAGACTGATGACACACCTGCAGCTTTCCCATGGCAGGAAATAGCTTCTTCATATTTACCAGCTGCCAACAAGCGGTCTGCCTTCCTGACTGCTGATGGGCCTGAGAGGAGATGTGGAGGAGATTAAGGATTTATGCTTTTGAGAGAGATCTCATATTAGCCTTATCATCTTACCTACAAATGCACAAATCCTGCCCTGCCAGATAAGACGGTGAAGTACTTCTACACCACAGAAGTGCTGGCGAGAGAGGCTATCAGAAGGGTCTATCTGAGAAGTCCCATCAGTCCTAATGTCATGTCTGCACAAACAGGTGCACAGAACATGTTTACTTCATGTCAGAACGAAACAAAATAGCGTTAACTTGATGTCGGTAAAATGCTGTCATTTAAATGATTGATTATTATATTCTTAGCTATGAGTCTAACTAGCTAATAAAACGTTAAAGCAGGGATAAAGGATCTTTGGCTTTTCTCGTCTGGTTCCTCTTTCACAATATGTTTACTTCTTTAGTTAGCTAGTTGCCTACTGCTTGTCACACATACATATATATATATATAAGTTAGCTAGCTCGCTACATGAGTTGACATACTCCAGAATAAAGCTTTAGCTAGGTGAGCTATCATGTATGGAGGAAGCGTATTTAGCTAGCTACCGTTCCCTAACTAGTTGACTTGCTACAATCTTAGCTAGCTAAATTGGACTATTGTTAGCCAGTTAGCTAAGTTAATATACAGCCAAAATCACAACATATCTGGCAAGCTAACAAACCTTGGCACTTTGCATGGGACATGAGAACAATCTAGAGGCTACAGAGTAGTGTTATAAACACCGAGGTCAATCAGCCCCTGGCTTTGTTTCCAGGATCACAACAAGGGGCTAACGTTGGCTAGGGATGTAGTTAGCTAGCTAGCCTGTTAGCCTACTAGATATTACAACATCAACAGAAACTTACGAGGTTAAGAGGACTGTCCACTACCTCCATATTCTTCAAGAGTAAAAACTACATGAAACGTCTTGAAGTCCCTCGCAGTCGGTCATCGGTGCTACTGTTTTATTCCCGAGACCAAATATTCGGGTTAATAAACTGGGCTGCTAAAATTAGAAAACGTTTAAAAATACAGGACAAATAGCTAGATAGCCAGCTAAACAAGGTCATGCCAAGATGGGATATAGCTTTTGTCAAATTGTCGATAACAGTATATTATTGACATTTTTTGAATATCAGCTAAACCTACCTATTTTCCTAGCCTTAACCTAATAATCCTAATCTGATGCGTTAATTATCCTAAACTGCGTAATAAATTATTCTAAATCTGCTACAAAAAGTACATGTTGACAATAGCTGTACCCATTCTAGACTCAACCGCTAAACAAGGACAAATAACGTGATGACGTTTCAATATTCTTGACGTAATTTCTAATTTCCGTTTCTGACGGCGACAACACAATGAGACAGATATTTCACCGGATGTATAAATATGAAGAATCCGGTTGGATTTTCCACCCACTACCAAATATGGTGATTATAGGAAGCCTCGTGGCCGGCAGTGCGAGAATATGTAGTGAGATGGATTTTGGCCGAAATTCTGAAAATGTTCTCATCAATCAAATCAAATTAATTTATAAAGCCCTTCTTACATCAGCTGATGTCACAAAGTGCTGTACAGAAACCCAGCCTAAAACCCCAAACAGCAAGCAATGCAGGTGTAGGAGCAAGGTGGCTAGGAAAAACGCCCTAGTAAGGCCAAAACCTAGGAAGAAACCTAGAGAGGAACCAAGCTATGTGCAGTGGCCAGTCCTCTTCTGGCTGTGCCGGGTGGAGATTATAACAGAACATGGCCAAGATGTTCAAATGTTCATAGATGACCAGCAGGGTCAAATAATAATAATCACAGTAGTTGTCGAGGGTGCAACAAGTCAGCACCTCAGGAGTAAATGTCAGTTGGCTTTTCATAGCCGATCATTGAGAATATCTGTACCACTCCTGCTGTCTCTAGAGAGTTGAAAACAGCAGGTCTATTAAACGTCCCATACAGTGTTCATTTTTTCCAAAAGTATAAATCTGTAACAAACCGAGTGGACTGCGTTTGCAGACTTCACCCAAAGTTTCAAAAAAGATGGGTTATTTAGGAGTGGAAGGGTGAATTGAGTTACTGCAGACGGCACTTCAGAATAGGCGTCCCTCACACAAATATGCAAATAAATGGCAGAACGCGCCAACAGGATCTCACTAGCTCGTGCTTGGCTCTGCCCACCTTGTTTGTTTCGCCCACTATGATTCATTTAGCTCCCATTGGAAACTAAAGTCTCTGGTCTATCTTGGGTTAGTTCTAAAAAATCTTTGCCTACTTTCCAACATCTCACCACTAGAGGGAAAACTGGGTGATTTATCAACATGTTGCCTGGTGTACTAAAGCAAAGATTGTCTATTATATTGACAAGATATTTGAGTGACCGTCTAACAATGGAAATCAATGTCCTCAAAGATGGAAGGCAGGCGGTAGGAGGCGAGATCAAGTGGGACCATTCTAGCCAATAAGAGGGCAGATATACGTGTGAACAACAGGCCATAGACATATATGGAGGGCTCATCTTTGTATCTGTGCCATTATTGAGTACCCCATTATGAGTCATAATACTCCAACAAACATATTGGTAACACCCGAAATGGGTTCCAATCGTTTTTCCACCCTTCATTTTTGCATGGGGGATTTTAGAACGACTTCATATAAGGTGTTTGGTGTCTGGCTCACCCCGTCATGACGTTTGATAAGGTCTGCGTTTGGTGTCGGCTCAACCCGCTATGACGTTTGATAAGGTCTGCGTTTGGTGTCGGCTCAACCCGCTATGACGTTTTGATAAGGTCTGGGTTTGGTGTCGCTCACCCCGCTATGACGTTTTGATAAGGTCGGTTCACCCCCGCTTATGACGCTTTGATAAGGTCTGCGTTTGGTGTCGGCTCAACCCCCGCTATGACGCTTTGATAAGGTCTGCGCTTGGTGTCGGCTCACCCCGCTATGACGCTTTGATAAGGTCTGCGTTTGGTGTCGGCTCAACCCCGCTATGACGCTTTGATAAGGTCTGCGTTTGGTGTCGGCTCACCCCGCTATGACGCTTTGATAAGGTCTGCATTTGGTGTCGGCTCACCCCGCTATGACGCTTTGATAACGTCGGTTCACCCCGCTATGACGTTTTGATAAGGGGTGCGTTTGCGGCTTTGACGCTTGATAAGGTCTCGTTCACCCCGATATGACGCTTGATAAGGTCTGCGTTTGGTGTCGGTTCACCCCGCTTATGACGCTTTGATAAGGTCTGCGTTTGGTGTTCACCCCGATATCGCTTTGATAAGGCTGACATGACGTTTTGATAAGGTCTGCGTTTGGTGTCGGCCCCGCTATGACGCTTTGATAAGGTCTGCGTTTGGTGTCGGCTCACCCCGCTATGACGTTTGATAAGGTCTGCGTTTGGTGTCGGCTCAACCCCGCTATGACGCTTTGATAAGGTCTGCGTTTGGTGTCGGCTCACCCCGCTATGACGCTTTGATAAGGTCTGCGTTTGGTGTCGGCTCACCCTGCTATGACGCTTTGATAAGGTCTGCTTGGTGCCCGGGACCCTGCCATGACGTTTTGATAAGGTCTGCGTTTGGTGTCGGTTCACCCTGCTATGATGTTTGAATAACTGCACAAATCTCTCTCAGACAAGGAAACTTAATAAAATATATTTGCTTGTAATCCCCCCGCCCCCAAAATAAATGCTAATTAGTTACTTAATGTGGAGAATACAGAACTACCCGTGGTGGAAAAAGAACCAAATGTCATACTGTAGTAGAAGTAAAGATACTTTACTAGAAAAATGGCTCAAGTAAAAGTGGAAGTCACCCAGTGAAATACTACTTGAGTAAAAGTATTTGTTTTTGAATACACTTAAGTATCAAAAGTAAATGTAATTGCTAAAATATACTTAAGCATCAACAGTAGAAGTAAAATATAAATCATTTCAAATTCCTTATATTAAGTAAAGCAGACGGCACTATTTTCTTGTTTTAAAAATGTACGGATAGCCAGGGGCACACTCCAACACTCACACATTATTTACAAAAGATGCATTTGTGCTTAGAGAGTCCTCCAGATCAGAGGCAGTAGGGATGACCACGTGTTCTCTGTTTAGAGAGTCCTCCAGATCAGAGGCAGTAGGGATGACCACGTGTTCTCTGTTTAGAGAGTCCTCCAGATCAGAGGCAGTAGAGATGACCACGTGTTCTCTGTTTAGAGAGTCCTCCAGATCAGAGGCAGTAGGGATGACCACGTGTTCTCTGTTTAGAGAGTCCTCCAGATCAGAGGCAGTAGAGATGACCACATTTTCTCTGTTTAGAGAGTCCTCCAAATCAGAGGCAGTAGAGATGACCACGTGTTCTCTGTTTAGAGAGTCCTCCAGATCAGAGGCAGTAGAGATGACCACGTGTTCTCTGTTTAGAGAGTCCTCCAGATCAGAGGCAGTAGAGATGACCACATGTTCTCTGTTTAGAGAGTCCTCCAGATCAGAGGCAGTAGGAATGACCACGTGTTCTCTTGATAAGTGCACAAATTTCACAATTGTCCTGTCCTGCTAAGCATTCAAAATGTAACGAGTACTTTGGGTTGTCAGGAAAATGTAAGGAGTAAAAAGTACAATATTTTATTTAGGAATGTAGTGAAGTAAAAGTAATCAAAAATATAAATAGTAAAGTACGATCTAAATAGTACTTTAAAGTATTTTTACTTCAGTACTTTACACCACTGGGGCTTGTGAAAACGAGCTGGAAAACCACTGACTGGAGGTACGTGCCCAACACACATGATCTTCCTTACAGGTAAAAGGAAAAGCAGCATAGGCTCACACGATGACTGTTGTGACCTTTTCATTGATGTCTTTAGAAGCTAGTCAGCTACTTTTTTTACGAGGTGATATGCTAGTTACCGTTAGCCCACCAGGGAAGGGATATTTCGCTAGCTAGTAAACGTTAACTCATGGCAAGGTTAATTGGTTAGCTAGCGTGTCAGAAAAGTCTAACTACACGAAAGGTTAACTAATGTTATCTAGCTAGCTAAATATTGCCTGGTGGGCTAGCTAGTTAGGCACCTCGGTTGGCTACTTAGCTACATTAGCTAAAGTTGGCATGCTAGCTCACAAAGAACTTGCGGGCTCAATGTTTTCCCTATACAAAACACAGAAATGGTTTTGTTCCGCGAGTGCATCTGTTGAACACGACTAATCAAATGACCTGTGAAGTCTGAAATGTCAGCAGGGATGTAAATTCAGCTATAGCCTGAGGCTAGTAGACAATGAGCCAAACTAGCCTGAGGCTAGTAGACAATGAGCCAAACTAGCCTGAGGCTAGTAGACAATGAGCCAAACTAGCCTGAGGCTAGTAGACAATGAGCCAAACTAGCCTGAGGCTAGTAGACAATGAGCCAAACTAGCCTGAGGCTAGTAGACAATGAGCCAAACTAGCCTGAGGCTAGTAGACGATGAGCCAAACTAGCCTGAGGCTAGTAGACAACGAGCCAAACTAGCCTGAGGCTAGTAGACAATGAGCCAAACTAGCCTGAGGCTAGTAGACATGAGCCAAACTAGCCTGAGGCTAGTAGACAATGAGCCAAACTAGCCTGGAGGCTAGTAGACACGAGCCAAACTAGCCTGAGGCTAGTAGACGATGAGCCAAACTAGCCTGAGGCTAGTAGACAATGAGCCAAACTAGCCTGAGGCTAGTAGACGATGAGCCAAACTAGCCTGAGGCTAGTAGACAATGAGCCAAACTAGCCTGAGGCTAGTAGACAATGAGCCAAACTAGCCTGAGGCTAGTAGACAATGAGCCAAACTAGCCTGAGGCTAGTAGACAATGAGCCAAACTAGCCTGACACGGCAGTGAAATTTTGCCTTTCAACATCGCATGCCACAGATTTAGGACTTGAATATAGAAATCGTTGTTCTGTTGGCCCGTGCCCAAAGTCCTTGTTACATCCTTATGTTGCATCCCTGCATGTCAGTCCCTCATCACTGTTGGTCTCTCAGTGACCTTCACAGCTGAGGGTTTTAACTTTCCTCTTGAAAATTAGAAGTACAATCGCATAGCCATCGCAATACTAGCTCTTCAGCAACCTTTTCAGTTACAGGCACAATGCTCTAAACCAATGACTACCTTTTGCAGCCCCTGCGCTCAACCACTAGACTACCTGCCGCCCCTACGCCGAACCACTAGGCTACCTGCTGTCCCTACACTCTAACCACTAGGCTACCTGTCATCCGTCCTAAATCCACTAGGCTACCTGCCGCCCCTCCGCTCTAACCACTAGACCAGCCCACGCTCCTACACCCAAATCCACTAGGCTACCTGCCGCCCCTACACTCTAACCACTAGGCTACCTGCCGCCCCTCCGCTCGAACCACTAGGCCACTAGTCGCCGCCCTACGCTCGAACCACTAGGCTACCTGCCGCCCTCCGCTCTAACCACTAGGCTACCTGCCGCCCCTGCACTCTAACCACTAGGCTACCTGCCGCCCCTCCGCTCTAACCACTAGACTACCTGCCGCCCCTCCGCTCGAACCACTAGGCTACCTGCCGTCCCTACACTCTAACCACTAGGCTACCTGCCGCCCCTCCGCTCTAACCACTAGGCTACCTGCCGCCCCTACACTCTAACCACTAGACTACCTGCCGCCCCTACACTCTAACCACTAGACTACCTG